>NW_004191595.1:0-2927 GCF_000330505.1 Entamoeba invadens IP1
CCTTTAATAAAAGTATCATTTATTATATTGTGATTATATAACCTTTTATCTTTTAAATTAAAAATCTTAATAAGAAATACAAATATTCAATAAGGGTTGAAAACACCATAAAGCGATGGTGAATAAAAAAGACAACCAGAGGCAGACAGCAATTTGAATGATGGCCAAAAAAAAACAGAAGAAGACGCAACAAAACGAAAATGAGAGTAAACCCGAATGTTATCAAAGTGTGGGATATTCAATAGACGATCATAAGTAAAAATGTCTATCTAATATTTAAATGAATATTGTGTCAACTTTTATGTATTCTATTTTATTATTTTACTAAAACAAGTCTAAAAATAAATCATTATAAATATAACATTTAAAAATGTAAGTCAAAAAACTTACTATTTTTTCTTATTCCCAAAAGTGCATAATAGGGTTTTCCTTTTTCTTTACACAAAATGAAAAGATGGTAAAAAGTCAAAATTGACTTGTTTTTGTTCTGGAAGATCTACCAAAATCGACAAGGGATTTATCATTTACAACCACTTTATCACACCCCTATACTATTTTTCTTTATGTTGATTGCAATTATTTACTTTAAAAAAATTGAAAAACTTTATAAAAAACCGTGTTTTTAAATAAAGTGAGGCGAGAAACCCACACCTGGAGAAAAACCCGCACCCATTTTCTTTTTTCATCTTTGAAAAGCTGTTGAATGAAAAAAGGTTCAGTCTCAGTTTTTTGATTAATTAAGAATGTTCTTATAATTAAAATACAATATAAAAACTACATGAAATTAACCTTAAATAATAAATAAAAATTATTATGAAATTAAAAATTAATATCTTTTATACAGATATTTCTAATGAAGTGATTAATAAGCTTTTGAACATATTTTAGGTTTAATTTTAATATAATTTATTAAATATTTAGATTAAAAAATATGATATAAGGTTCACTTCGTAATACATACTTTAAAATATTAATTACTGATTAGTTTAATATAGTATCTAAACCATAAATTGTTATTCAGTTTATTAACCATAAAAATACGAATAAGAAATCAATAATTTATATCCACTTTAAACCCATTTCTAATAGTTAATTAATTGTATTTATCAGCCACTCAAACATAATAAATAACACAAAAAACAAACAAACATTAGTCGCGCGTAATTTACATTATCTAATTGTAAATTTATATGCGATAAAATAAATAAATAAATAAAATTGCCAAACGGTAATTGGGAATCCGCAACAACTCAACACAAACACATCTCTGTTGTTTGTGTTGAGTTTGAATATTATAACTTGTTTATCTTAATTTTAAGTTTTCATAAAAGTTTTTTGAAAAAAATAATGGTGGATATAAAACCCATCTAATTTTCAACAACTTAAGTCATTTTAATAGTTTATATTAATATAATTATAATAATATGTATAGTTTGTTGGTGGTGTTTTTATGAATATTTTTATTAAAATTATTTAATTTAAGTTAAACAATTGTTTAATTTGTAAAAATAACAAATATGAGAAATATAATAAATTTTTATTATAATTGATAATGATTGTTATGATAAAAAACACATTCTGTAACTTCTTTGTATAATGTTACAGTATGATATAACGCAGTGTTACATTATAGTACTGTTGATGTACATTCGTTTGCATATCAAAATTTTTGTTTTTATTTACAACTTAATAAAAATAGATATGTGTCAGAAAAGACATATCTTGACTTTTTTTAATTGTTTTTGAACTTATTTTAAAAATGGTGATATTAAACACACAACCGAGCTATAATATAGCATCTCCACGAAAACGCAATTGAATTTGACTCGTGAGTATTATAGATATAAAAGAAAAAATTTTTATCAAAAAATAAACATTTGTTTAGAAAAAAGCAAATCTTTAAATATTTTTACTATAGATTACTATATTATAGAATTTGTCTTGTAAAAATATAAACTATTTTTAGAAATTGGGTTTTGATTAACTATTACAAGTTAATAAATATAGTTTAAATAATTAAACTATATATATAGTTTATATAATAGTATATTTTTTTGAATAAACACAAATTTGAAACATTGTTATAATACACTGAAAGTACGTAAAAATCCGGGCCATTTTTGTTCTTTGATAGTTCATTTTGAATCAAACTCGAATCATTTTTTATTTTTGAATAAAAAACACCAAAAAGAAAGAAAAAGAAACTATGATAACCCGACTTTTTATTTTTTACATGTTCAAAAAGCAGGGTCGGCCAAACGATAATTTGTGTAAAAAAATGGGTGAGGGGTTTTCTCCAGGTGTGGGTTTCTCGCCTCACTTTAGCATTTTAATATGATAAATATATTATAATTTGATATAATAGTTTTATCGTGTTTCAATTTAAATCCAAGACAAATTCTATATTATAGTAAAAGACAAATCAGAAAAACAGAGATATCCTTCAAAACTTAAATATATTTTTTAAAGTAATTGTATTTAAACATACATATCTCGCATACACAACGTTTAAATCAAATGAAATTTTGAAAAATACTATTTTATAATTACAACGTTAGTGATATAGCACTTAGTTTTATTACACAGAATAATATAAAGTAAATCGACTTTTGGTTTTTTAGACCATATTTGTTTTTACCACTTATCGTTTTTTAATCACAATTGTATATGCAAAACTTTAAAAATGCAGTTATGAATAAATACACTTAAAAATTTACTATAGTTCAGTTACAAACATTCAAGATATAAACATCAATTTTAACCATTTATGGTTTTTTTATTTTTGAAAAAAAATAAAACAACATAATTTTAACACCAAATAAACAACTTTTTTATGATAATTGTAGTATTTGCCCGTTTTTTCCAAATAAACTAACCAATTAGAAAACCAAAATATTATTACTGAAACCCAAACAAATTGAATTATT
>NW_004191595.1:3027-8814 GCF_000330505.1 Entamoeba invadens IP1
GTGAAGAAGCATCCAAATGGTTCACCGACGATTACGTGGCTGTTTTGAAATTGTTCTCACATTCTTCACACATCACTCAATTACTTGACGTGTTTGTTTTTGGAGTTCAAAACGTTTTTTTTGTATAATAATAAAATATAAAACATTAATTATAATAAACTTAATGTTAGAAACTTATCCAACTTCCTCGAGTTGACGAAGACTTAAGTCTTGAACCAATTGATTTACAATCTTTGGACCATGTTTTGGGTACTTTAAACTTGGAAGACGCCAACTGTGCCAAAGGAAAGAAGAAAGACATTATAAGGGATCTATATGAGGGGAGATTAACAAAGGCTGATTTGGTTGAATTCACCAGAAGTCCTTTGTCCAACCAAATAATATCGATCTACGCGTCTAGGGACAAAGCAACTTCTGGTGTTACCATTGTCAACGCGTTGAGAAAGAGTGGGTTCTTCAACACCCAGTGCGTCAAGGGTGGAGAGACTTGCTTGCGCGTCAAGTTCTTTCCAGAAAGATCGAAATTGATGATGACTTTCTTGGGAGAACCAGTGTTATTTGAAAGAAAGCGATTTGTTGGAAGGAGAAAAGCGGTTGTTGCAGACGACATACCGGAGTTCGAAGATAAGTATGATGATGAAGTTTCTTAGAAGTTTGATATCGAGAACTTTATCAACATGATTCGACTTGGTTTACTGTTTTTTTGATTTTTTGTTAAAAATATAAAACAATTCAGAAATAGTATAATGTATGATTAGTTATTAATCATATTAATATTTTATATTTTTATAATACATATTTAATATACAATAGTTAAATAAAAACCCATAATATTTATCGAGAAAAGTATTTTGAATTAAAAGATAAATCGAATCTGAAGGAGTAATTGAATATTTCTTAAGGTAAGTTTGGTTTAGAATGTTTTTCAAAGCAATAATAAAGTTTTTAATTTAATATGTAAAGTAAAAAATATATCATTTGGAATGTGGTAACTCAATAATAATTGTAGTAATCATAATAGTATACAAAATAATTTAAATTTGATAACTGTAAAAAAACAAATTATATGATAAAAATTGATATAAATTGTCTTATAATTATAATTAATTATTATAAATTTTAATACAATAAACACAATGTTCAATCGTTGTTTTGTATTGATAAAAATTTGTAATTGTTAGTTAGAAAAAAATGCGATATTATAGTACTTCATAAGGGTAGTAAAGACTTATCAAAAATAATAAAACTTGAATCAAGGCGATTTCAAAATCAAACAAAAACACTGTTTTTATTGAATTCATTTTTAAATAAAAAAAGAAAGTTCTTTTTAGTAAAAAGAATCAGAAAAGAAAATTATGGTGTGACTTTCTCCCCACTCTTCAATTATCTCCATCGTTAATTAAAAATCCGACTTTATATCTATTATTTCCAAATAAAAAAACAATTGATAAATGAATGATATTTTTTAGATTTGCATTTTAATGTAAAAATAATAATCCAGCTTTATTTACAGTTTCCTTCACTCGGTTTTCAATAGCCACCACTTAAAATAATTTGTTCGTCAAAAAAATAAAAAAATTATCAAAAAATAAACGGTTTTGTCATGTGTATAATTTGGACTTGACGAAAAAATAATTTACTAACCATTTAAAATAATTAGGTCAGTCAAAATTATAAAACAAAATTCATAAAATAAACCAAATTTAAATTATTTATTTTTTCATTAAAAATAAACAGCCGTCACAAATTTAACTGGTTCCATCATTTAGAATAATATACAGGGGTGAAACTGAAGGTATAAATTTGAAAGCGGATGTATTAATTTAGGGGTTTTGATGCCAAATTTGGCATTTTTCTAGGTTTTATGATTCATAAATTAAGCCAACCCCTTTGATTTGAATTTGACAATGAAAAACAATGCAAACAAAATGAAAAGAATCAATAAATATGTTTTGTAACGATTCCAACATGTTAATGATTTAATAGTATTTTAATTATATCAATGGTTATATAATAATTCATCAAGAATTTGTGTGTTTTTAATAATCAGCTAAAGTTAAAAATGAATCAATAGTAACAATTGTTATAATTAAACCATTATAAATAGCTGACGGTGTTTTATAGTAAATTTGTTATTATTCAATTTTATTTTCAGGGTTTAAGACAAAACACAACCCGTTTACAACTTGATAAATATTTTAAGTGTGTTTAAACACGTGGGTGAGTGTTAGCTTTATGGTTTATTTATTTATTTATTATCAATGCAGTTATTTAAAAATATTATATTGACGTTCAGATTGGTTAATGCAGCTCATTATTACATTTTGGTTTGTGTTTTTCATACGCAGGCCGGTCGTGAAGGCCGCGAAACACAACCCAAAGTATCGTAAATCATTTTTATGTCGAGTGTTGTTTGAATAATAACAAAATAATGATAAATTTATTATAAACATGAATAATATAATGTATAGTAAATATTTGATATTGTTATAATTTCTTGTGTTGAAAATTATAATAAATTTTATAATTTTGTAACTATATTATTAACTATATTTTACTTTTCCAAAAATCATGACTGTGTTGGAAATAGTGGTTTTTGTCCAATTTTACTTGTTTGTTGTTGTAGTTATGTCGCATTAAATGGCTTAAATTTAATGATTTACATGTTAGTTCGTTTTTGGCCAATAGATTAAAAGAAAATGAACCCTAAATTAATATATTCACTTTCAAATTAATACCTTCATTTTCACCCCTGTAGATTATTTTGTAATTATTTAATTTTTATTTATTAAAAAACACAAAAATATTATCAAACCATATAATTATATTTTTATAATATAATCATAAAAAATAGTATTGAATGAAAGATCATCTCTTGCATAAACTTTTCTCCAAACTTCATTTTGACATTGTTGCATTATCTTCATGAACCTGCAAAGCTCTTCAAAACTTTCTTTTATTTGTGTTACCAAGTGTCCGAGATTTTCCCATGTCCTTATTTTTTTCAATGCGACGTTTCCAAAATCCAGAAACATTTTCGATTGGATTCATTTCTGGAGAATATGCAGCATTATTGATCACACAATGATTGGTGCCTTCGACAATTTCTTCCATGTCATCATGAATTTTGCAATTATCACACCAAAAGACGGCTCTGATCCCAGCATCATCATACTTTTGTATTAATCGTTTGAAAGTCTCATACCATTTTTAATTTAGTCGAGAAACATTTTGCCCACTTCGCTTTATCCATTAACAAATGTGCAAGCAATAGTCCATGCTGTTTCATCAACACACACCCATATGTACCCAGCATTAATTCTACCATTCAGATTATTCAAAGCTTCGATTTGTTTATCTTAGTTTTTATCTGTGTTGGAATTTGGGCCTCTGTTTATTACTCATTTGAAAGATAACACAGGAATGTCTTGATATTTGTTTACTTTAATTTGGCCCTTGACCATTCTCAAGAACGTTGACTCTGATGGCACTTCCTTATCAGCTTTTTCAAGTAAAGTTTTTAATAATTCTTTGTTTTTTTCATCTACTTCCATTGCTTTGAATCTATCTTTTGAACTATCGAGAATTGTCGGGTCAATGTATTCAACTTCATCTATGTTTTTTATTCCTTCAACAACAACTTCTATCATTTTGCTACGTGTTTTTTCCATAGAATAAGTTATTGATTCTTTAAGATACTTGTACATAAGAGGTATAAATGGAGTTATCCTGCTTTTGCAGTTATAGTGATTTTTGGGATTAATATTTTACCCTTTCTTAGTTTCACAAGTAAAGATTCGCAGTAATTAAGTGGAATTCCAATTTCAAGGGAAAAAAGCCTCTAAATTTTTATCTGGATGTTCTCTAAATTCTTTCACCAATCTCTGTTTCAAATTAATACCTATTTTGTTGTATCGATGTTTATATGTTGTTTCACTTTGTGGTCCATTTTTTTGGTCGTCCTCTTGGTTTTTTTAATTCAGAAGGTGATATGAAAGGTTCTGAAGGCTGAGTTTCGAGTGGTGCACCTTGAAGTGGGTTTGGGGCGTTGTTTATATAATTGGCACTTGCGTTCGGATCTCTTACATCAATATAATCAGCAGATGCTCTTCTCATTTATATTATTAGTTGTTTATTTTTTATTAAATAATTACAAAATAATCTATATTATTCTAAATGATGGAACCAGTTAAATTTGTGACGGCTGTTTATTTTTAATGAAAAAATAAATAATTTAAATTTGGTTTATTTTATGAATTTTGTTTTATAATTTTGACTGACCTAATTATTTTAAATGGTTAGTAAATTATTTTTTCGTCAAGTCCAAATTATACACATGACAAAACCGTTTATTTTTTGATAATTTTTTTATTTTTTTGACGAACAAATTATTTTAAGTGGTGGCTATTGAAAACCGAGTGAAGGAAACTGTAAATAAAGCTGGATTATATTTAATTATTTGCATCTTCATTTCTTTGGTTTTGTTTCTTCACGTTTTTGGCCAATTTTTTTAATCTGAATATCATGAATCATTCTCTTTGTCTCTTGATATTGTCTAAATTAAATCTTTATAAAAATAATTGTAATTGTCATGATTAGATATTTAAATATTTAACTCAATAAAAGATATTTGTTTAGAACAACAAAAAGACGAGTACAAATAGTGACACCAAAGTTGTGACAGCTCCATTGATGAAATCTTCGTTTTTGTCATCACCACAAAAACCAGTTGTTTGATTGAGCTCTATTCCATTTTTGCATCCAACAAGTACACATTTACTCCTGTCATATTTCCCATTTTTGCATTTATACCCGCCAACACTATTTTTATTTCCAATACAGCTTTTTTCATATAGAACCATGCCATCAACACAAAACTCTTTGTATTTTTCATACACGATTTGTGCTTCATTCAAAAATGAAATTAATGATTCTTCTGTTTCTTCATAAAATTCAAGTAATGCGTATTCATTTGGTTGATGTACAATAAATTCATCTGGTACTGTTTTGTGTGTTCTGTTGAGTGGGTAATTCGGGGCAAAAGATATTGAAAGAGTCATTCCGTGTTCCAACAGCACAGTTTCGTTATTTCCATGAATCAAAGAGTCTTGAATAACAACGGTGGGACTTTGTCCAACATCTCTTAAATCTGATTGAACGAGGCCAGAATATGCGACCAAAATACCCGAGTTTTTCTCTCTGAATTGTTTAGCAAACGCGTTACAAGCAGAGAAACAGAATTGGTCAGTGAAAATAATAATTTCATTCGGGTTTCTTACATTCGTCATATTGTACTTCATTTCATAATGTTTTTTAAATAACGATTTTTGTGTTCTCACAAACTTGACATCACCAAATAAGTCTGTTTCTGGAGAATCATACCAAGGACCAAGTGGGCCTTCATAAGTTCCATTGACGTCAGGGACTCTTGGTTCTAATGTCTCGGGGTCTATTAAACCAGAGCCCACTCTGAACCTTATAACACGTTCACTACTTTTGTCTATTCTCATTGCAACTTCTGATTCTATAATACGATAAGGTGCAAGTGAGTTTTGCAAATGGTCTTCCAAGTCAACAAATCCACCTTGATTTTGTTGTAAAATGACAACTATTGGATCTTTTGACTGGTCAAATAGTTTCTTACATTCATCTGTCACTTCCAGGTACTTTTCAATTTCTGAATGAAAAGTTTTTTACACAACAAAATAAAACTTTTGGTCGTTAACATATCTTTTCGCACATGAAATTGCATTTGGAATACTAAAAGTGTACAAATCACCCCTTTTT
>NW_004191595.1:8914-13623 GCF_000330505.1 Entamoeba invadens IP1
ATGCATATGCTCCAAGATATTCTCTTATCTTATCAAATAAAATTTTTGCTTTCTCTTTGGATATTTTGGCTAGTTTCATTTCTCCAATAGCTTCAGATGGAGTACACAATTGTTTAGAACATTGAGAATACACCGAGAACAATAAACAAAACAATAACAACATCAAATGAAAAATATAGTGAATGATTACTTTAAGAATAAAAAGGCGAGGTTAAAGTTATTATAGAAAGCCTATGATAATGAAATTTATATTTTAACAACAAAAAGGAATAAAAATGATATCTAATTTTAAAAGAAAATTTTGAGGAAAAAACTTGTTTTCAAAAATTGAAAAGTTAATAATTTTTAGTTGATTACAATTAATTTATTAAACAATAAATTAATTATTACATTCTTTAATTTTTTTATAATATATCAACGTCGATAAAACAACATTAAACAATTCAATAACATTCAATACATTTTAAAATAATTGTGCCTTGAATTGTCTGATTAAAAAAGGTAAAAATATTTTGGTGTAAATATTATTTAGTGTAAATAATATTTTAAGTTACATCAATCACTTGAAACTGTTTGTACTTAAATATTTTATCGTATTATTTTAAAATAATACCCAAAAGTTATTAAATCAAAGGTCAAAAAAACAACAGTTTTAAATCATGTGTAACGAAATTTTATATTTTTTAAAAATCAAAATATTATTTACAGTGGTATTGATGTGTGTTGATTATTAATTTAAATAACAACTTTTTAATTGGTATTCCAAAATAAATATGTGATTCTTTATTTAATTCTATTTTTTTACAAAATAATATAGTACCTTATTATAACATTATTATTAAACTTACACAAATTTGATTTTAAGTAAAATACTAACATTAAAAGTTATATAAAAGTAAAATGTACATCTCAAACAATTGTAAATAAAGAAATTCTTGAAATCTTGCAACTTTGACGTGTCAGTGCAACTTTGTTTATATTATAATTATAATAAAACAATTATATGTTTTAATTAAACAAAACAAGAAAACACAAACAAATTTCTGTAAAACTATTACTATAATTAAAATACTATAACTAAACTACAACTAAAGTTACACAATTTTTCTCAATTGAATTTTTGGGTTGCACCATTCAACTTTTCCCTGTTTACCAAAATTTTGCAGCGAGAAAATCTTTGAATCACACAAATTGGCTTTTCCTATTATTTTTTATAAACGAGATGTTTAACATCTGTTTTATCCACAATCGATACACAACACTGTTTTATTCGTTCTGTATGACAATTGGAATTTGTATTGACTTTATACAAAATAAATTTTTGATATTTTAAATCTGATATAAAATATTAAAATAATAAACTCTTAATAACAAAAATAGTTTATTTCAAATTGTAAACAATAGTTTTTAGTAATTTTTAAAAGAATTAATTATTAACATACTTACAATTTATAAAGTATTAGCAATATTGGTAATATTTTTCCAAACAAAATTTTAGAGACAATCAAAAATGAACAATTCCACTCAAACAGAACAAAAGTATTTTCCAATATTTTATATTTCTTAATTTTCATTCAAACAACAATATCAAGTATTATTTATACACTAAAAAAACACTTCAAACTTAAATGCATTCACATTTAGTTACCAACCCACAACCTCCACACCATTTTAAAAACTTAAACATCCTACGTGGTGTCGCCAGTTTTATTGTAGTTGTTTTTCATCTTTTTGAAACGTATTCAACTTCCTTATTAGATCAAAGAATCAATCACGGATATTTGGCAGTCGACTTTTTCTTCATGGTTTCCGGTTTTGTTCTTTCATATTCCAATTCCAAGTCCACTTCCAATTCAACTTCACCCATTTCCTTCCAACTCTTCATGACAAAACGTTACATCAGATTACAACCTTTTCAGCTGTTTGGGACATTAATAGGTCTCCTAACTTTTTATTGCTGCCAAAGTCCAGTTTTTCCGTTAGTTGAAAAAACGTCCGTTATAAAGTTGTTATTTGTATTTTTAATCACCGTTTTGATGATACCGGTTCCCCCTTCTTTAGACATCTTTGGGGACGGTGCGATGTATCCACTCAATGGACCGATGTGGACGAGCTTTTTTGAGTATTGTGGGAGTGCGTTTTACTTTTGTGTTCTTCGGAAATTGAATAAGACAAAGTTGTTCATTTTGTGTGTTGTATTTTCGTTCTTATTAATGGACATTGCAACTGAACTGAACGTTTTTGGAATGATGGAAAAGAGGGAGAGATATGGATATTCTCTGGTTGGAGGGTGGGTGATAAACACATCACATTTATATATTGGATTTTCACGACTTCTTTTTCCATTCACGATGGGGGTGTTCCTTGACAAAATGAAGCAAAAAATCGACACACACTTTGGAGAGGAAATTTCAGTCTTTTTGTTGTTATTTGTGTTTTTCACGCCTAGAATAGGTGGTGCGAATTATGGGTGGGAAAATGGAGTTTTTGAGGTGTTTTGTGTTGTTTTCGTATTTCCTGTTATAATTTTGATTGCCATAGGAAGTCCAACTAAAAATAGAAAAACAGAGAAAGTGGCCCAATTTTTCGGGAATATTTCGTATGGAATGTTTTGCGTCAACTACCCACTTATTTACTTACAAATGGTATGGGCTCAGAAATACAGTGAGTTGCCTAGTATCGTTCATTTGGGGTTTGGTTCTATATTACTTTGTTTGTGCATCATTCTTTCTGTGATTGGGCTTCGTTGGTTTGATGAACCACTTCGAACAAAGTTGAATAAATTGATTAAGATATAATTGAATTTTTGGACTTTATTGGTTTGTTTAATACATTCATAATTTATTAAAAAATAATCAATAAAAATAATACAGTCAGTCTTTTTTTATTATCAATATTCTTACTTTATTTGGTTCTTTTGGGATAATAAGAAATGTAATATTTTGGGAAACCATCTTGAAAATTAATCCTATTAGATATAGTTTTTTATTTATTCAACTAACACCTGTTGTTTACAGTAAAATTAAAGGGGTTTTTATTCATTAAATAACGTTAAAAACTAACTCTATTGATAATTTAAGTTTCATTAACATAATAAATATTAATAATAATAATGTGTAACCTTTTCGTTGTTATTTGTATATGTCAGTTATTTACCAAATTGATGCTGATTAACTTATATCAAAAAGAGTTTTGTAATTATAAAAATTTATCAACCCCAAATTTTTGAATGAAATTATGAAAATGGTGATGTACAATAATTTTCTGGATTATAAATTCAATTGAACTGTTTATTCTTTATTTTTTGTGTGTAAAATCACAGTTTAAAATTTATATTTTTATATCTTTGACTGTTTTATTTATAACACACAATTGAATACATATAACGTTGGTATAAAATTTATAGCAAAACTTTTAGTTTATATAGAATTTGTTTAATATTGTTTAATAAAACAATCGTTACAAAATTGTGATGATATACTCCCATTTCAGTAAAATAAACCATTTTGTTTTTTTTGCGAAAATGCTTGAAGACAGTTCGCAGATTGTATAACAATTGAGTAATATCAACTTATATTTGTTGTTTGAATTACAAAATAATTGAGATGTCGTTGTTTTGAAATAGTTTACAGTTCAAATTATTTGCCATTTCACTAATATTCGAAATTCATAACATCACAGAACAAAAGTGTTTTTGAATTTTTACCACCGATTCCCAGTTTTTCAAATACCAAAATACAAATCTTCATGTAGTTTCCACAAAAACTTCAAGAAAGCTATAAATTAAAAGTAAAAAATACATTAAAAATTCAGTGGTTTGACCAATTGTTCGACTATACAAATAAAATGCTACAAATTGTTTTTGCTGTTTATATTTACTTTTAAATCTAAAACTAAAAGCTTTTTATATTAGTAAATTGGATTTGTAAAAAAATGGTGAGAAATTGGTCGCAAATGTTTCTATTTTATTAAATAATAATACCATTTAATATTATAATATATTATAACGAAAACAAAAAGTGGTTTTGAAAACACGCTTTAAACTCTCGCTAGTGTTTTAAACAATAAATTACAACTAAATTAAAAAGTGTTTGTAATTAATAAATAAACAAATGTATCCACTTAAATTACTAAAAAGTGGTTATATAATGGTTTTTAATTTATACTATTTGTTTGAAAAACCTCATATTAACTTTTTTTAAAAAAAGGGGTTACTTTGTTAATAAAAAATCGTAGATTTTAATAAATAATTTTCCTTTTTTTCATATATAAATTTAGATACTCAACTAAACAAACCAAATTGAAACAACAAAAATGTTCATACACAAAGCCGTAGAACTTAAGCTGATGAATATTTCAAGCGACTCTGATGTACTATCTGTCTTTGAAACAACAACACAAAATGATATTGTGACTTTAATAAGCAAAGAGTTGACCAAAAATACTCAAAATTTAAATTCACTTTTTACTTCTCAGACGCATACTAAATGGCTTCTTCAAGTTATAGGTACTGGTTTTAGACTAGACTTATCATTTTCAAAAATAATATTAGACTTTGTTGACCTTTATGAGTTTGTTTATTTATACATACCTAATTTGTGGTTTTATTTTTATTATTCAAATAGTTTTTATTATTTTAAAAAACTGTATAATGTTGTTGTTTTATTGATGAATTGATTTTTGCAGTTGTTTACAAAGACTTAAATAAA
>NW_004191595.1:13723-14870 GCF_000330505.1 Entamoeba invadens IP1
ATAGGCATTTCAAATAAATAATATTGTTTTTAAAACGATATTTATAATAATTTATAATATAATTAAAATTATATATATTTTAAATAAAAAAAATATACAAAAATCATTTTTATATTTCTATATATATTATAAGCAAATCAAAAACAATTTAATAAATGTTATTCCAAATAACATTGCGATATTATTAAATAAAAATTAATAACTTTTTATTTATAAAAATTATTAAAAATAACTCATCCAAAGCCTTTGGTTTGTCAAAAAAGAAAATGTTCCAAAAGTCATTCTTGAAAATTATGAAACTTATCGAGAGGAGTGCTTACTTCAACTTACGTTAGTCTTTTCTCACATTCCTTCTCAAAAGGAATTTAATTCGTATGAATTGATATGTAAAAAGACTCTTTTAGTCTTTGAAAACATATTTAATTCAATAAGAAATACTTCCACAGAGCTGTTATTTGTCAAATGTTTAATTGGTGTTGCTGAATGTGTGTATCTTTCCAAAGATATAACTGTTATTAAAGATACTTTCCATTTATTTAATACAATTTGGATCACTTTTGCAGCCCAAAACGATTCAAAGGACTTGTGGAGTATTCTTAAAAACTGTTATTCTCGTTGGATTAATGATTTTGAAATTAGTTCAATTTGGATTGAGACAATGCAAACACTTCAAACTTCCTTTTTATCATCTTTGTCGTTTAAAGGAGAAGAAAGTGTTATTAATTTGAATAATAACAACACGACATTTTCAGTCAAATTTACTTCAGAAACACTTCTTTATTTTTATCTCAAATTTCTTCGTTTGTTTTTATAATTGTTTAGTTACTATTTTTATTGTAAGACATTGTAAATTCAATTTGAAATATCAACATATTCTTTTTAGATTTAAAAAATGAATAAAACATTCAAATTTGTATGATTATATTCATTTTTTAAATCAAAAAGGAATATCTATATAATCATTTAAATCAATTAATACTTTTCGGGCCAGTAACAACAATTTTTAGTTTATTATTGAAAATAATAATAATTTATTATTTATATCTCATATTTTATTTATTAATATAAAACTAACTATTATTTTATAATAATTAATATTTTATAATAAATAATAAACTAATTATTTATTATTTATATCTAAAAATAT
>NW_004191595.1:14970-16989 GCF_000330505.1 Entamoeba invadens IP1
GGTCAGTCATTTCATGTATAGAAGTACCTTGGCTTCTGCGTGTTATTTTGATAACAAGAAATGTCTATGGAAAGACTGTATATACTTTCAATTACAAAGAAGAAGACGAAGAGAAGTGGACTATTGTCGAACTCACAAATTGTGGAGATAAAGAGATTTATACTGTTCCAAAGTACAACCCAAGTTGGGTGACACAATCAAAGGACACAATATTTAATGTCAGTCTTATTGAAGAAAGAATGAACAAATCAATACACAAAATTACTAATAAAACTATAAACAACAATAAAAAGAGTTCTTTGGAATTTGAATGTGTGGAAGAAAAGATGTTGAGAGAAATGAAGTGTAAAACTATTAATACAAACACCAAACAAAGACTTGTAGAAACTTTACTCGACTTTAATAAATACACAGACTGTCAAGTAGAAGAGTTAATAACATCAGAAGCACTTTTAAATGAATTAAACAAACTCGACAAAATTAAGACTAAAAACAGTATTAATGTGTTTGTTAAAGCATCTTCTGTAACTAATGAGTATCTCCACTTTGTTAATAGTCTTGGGGATATTCATCAACTTAAAGAAAATGACGTTCAAAAGAGATATGAATTAACACGTGTCACAAGTGCATATGAACTTAATTATAACGTTGATATTCTTCAGAACACACCAATAGAAAAACAGCAGAGTAACGTCTCTGTGTTATGGGGACAGTGTTTATCAACAAATGAAAGTGATACATTTGAGAATGAAAATACACTTAAAATTGTGATTGAACCAACATTAAGTGAAATGTACTTGGTGAGTGTTATAGATAACACAAAAACTATTAAAAGGTTGTGCAGCTTCGAAATTCTGCCATCTTTTATTCAAGAAATAATCATATCAAAAATATCACACAATTTGAATATAAGAGAACCTATAAAACAACGAGAAACTATTATTTATGGTTTAAACAACTTCACTGAACCAAAATTAAAGACCGGATTTGCTAAGTCATTTTTTAACACTAATCACATGTCGTTGGCTATTCAATCTAAATTTGGAAGCGATTTTGTTGAAATAAAGAAAATGATCAACACAAGACAAACGACGGGACTGATATCAAAAAGTACGCCAATCTCTCCACCAGAACATAAATATCGACCTCTTAGTGTTATTCTCCCAACTAAGAGTGGAAGAATAGATTTGTCCGGGTTAAGAAATAGTCCCGATTTTCTTATTGAACGACCACATAGAAAAACTTTTCAAAAAACACCAATTCAAAAAGAAAAAAGTTGTGATTTGATCGAACACAAAACTGTTGAAAAAGAAGAAAAGGTCGAAATATCAAAGGAAGTCAAAGAACAAAGAAATGAAGCAACTAATCCTGTTGTTACTGAACAAAACGTTATGATGCATACTACAAATGTGGCTAGAAAGAAGTTTGTGGGGAGAAGAGGGCAAATTAACACAAAAACAACGGAAAGTTTAATAAAGTGATAATTTATTGTTTCAAATTTTTTGTTACATAATATAAATTATATAAAGTCAGTCTGGAAACCTTATTTATTCCAAAAACCTTATTTATCGACAAAAATAGGTTATTTTTTTTGTTATTTGGTTTTGTTTTTCAAAATTATTTTTTTTTGTTTGAAATCTTTGTTTTTTCAATTCAAACGAACTTAGACAAATTGACAAATTTGATTTTTTACGCTCAAACATCGCGTATAACACCAGAGAGTGGTGCCGTTGTTGTAAGCAGCGGTTGGGTGGATTTTTGTGTGTGAGATGACAAATGCAACACGAGAATTCGACAATAATCAACTTGGATTTAATTAAATAATTCATAAAAAACAACGAGACAATCATAATCAAAAGAACACCACGCTTGGCAGACTCGAACATCGAGTTGTTGTACTGCAGTCGGGTAAAAGTTGTTTATAATAAATTGTCTTGGCTGCGTGGACGTCATTTCGCTCTTTGTAAGAGTAGAGTCAGTCTTTTAACGTTATCTGGTGGACAAAAAATACTTTCATTT
>NW_004191595.1:17089-23944 GCF_000330505.1 Entamoeba invadens IP1
AAAATAGTTTAAATAATAGTAATATTTATTAAACATCCCAAATTTGCATTTTTTTCAAAGGGAAAAAAATAAATAAGGTTTCCAGACTGACTTTATTGTAAATGTTCACGTCTTATAATACAGTTAAAACTCTTCAAACAGGTTTTCTTAAGCATAAGTATTTTAGACTAAAACCAATCGTTTTTTATCAAAATAATTAGATAACTTTCATTTAACATTTTAAATAACATCGAACGAAATATAAGTTGACTAAAAATTAGGAAATCTCGAGTTTATTAAATATATTTTTAATTTTTAAAGTTTATTCTTGATTATTTCAATACAAGAGCCAATGAAGGAAAAATGTCAAAAAATGCTTATAAATATCCCAGTCATAACAGGTCAATTAATAAGAGCATTTCTAGAATAATTTTTATAAAAATGTATTAAATAGTTTTTTATTTAACAATGTTTTTATTTTTGAATAATTCAATTTGTCTGTTTTTCTACTAAAAAACAAAATCAGAAACTAATTATCAAAAAGTGATATAAAGACAATTCATCTAAAAATAAATTAAAAATCGAATTTCTTTTTAAAACTGTAATACTCAATATTTAATAATAAAATTATTAAAAACCCCCATATAAAGAAATTCATTACTAAGAATTTCAAAATAATATGAAAAGTGGTGTCCTAATACTTTTCTTTGGACTGCTATTAACAGCAAACTGCCAAACATGTGATTGTGTGCCAATTGGAAATTCAATTTTTGATCAATTTAAAAGTCCAATCACAAACAATGTGTGTTCAGATGGTCAAATATCAATGAATACTACTTGTATATCAACCAATTTTGATTTTGGTAATATACTTGCCAATTTTGGAACTGTAATACTTTCAAATGACATCCAAATTACTGCTCAGTGTTGGATCAGTATAATGTTTTTAAATTTAGGTACCAACTATATAATTCGAAGTGACGGATATCTCCATTGTCAACATTTTAAAATTGAAAACAACGCACTTTTGCTAATAAACGATTCTTTTTCTATTGCCAAAGAAATGGAAATCATTAACCCCAAAATAGGTGAACCAAAAGTTGTTATGTGGAATATCAATAGACTTCACTTATATAAAAATTCATTCGATTTTGATATAATAAATCCAATTGGCAATGAACATTGCTTTGACATCTTTTCAATGAACAATGCTAGTTGTCTGAATTTTGATATCTCTGAAACAAGTCATTTGACTCCTGGAGACTTTCCTCGTCCTTTAAAAGAAGGTACTGCAAGTCTTCTATCAAATGGTCGACTTCTTCGATTTTGTCCAACAGACACACAAAAAGATAATATAGTGACTTGTACTTTAAACGATTTTTTATACAAAACGGAGTATAATGGAACTGCAGAATCTTATCCATTTGAATATCCACACTGCCCTTGTGACGATTTAAAAACGACATGCTATTTACAATTGAATCAAACATTAAATGCATTTGATTTCAATAATATATCTATGACAAGTACTACACTTGTTATCTCCAAAAGTGTCCAAATTTATAACGCGAATGAAATTAAAGAAATTCAAATAGAAGACGACGTCAAACTGAACATTTCTAAATTATACAAACAAACTTTTCTCTCGTTTTCTTTTGGGGAAATTGGTGTAAAAAATACATCTGAACAAGATATTTATGTAATAACTTACACGTCACTTATACACACTCTTTCTATATCAAATCGAATCCAATTTGATTTAGATATTAATGAAGACATTAAAGAAATCAGAATTGATGCAATTGGACAAGTAAATACACTAACTTTAAATGGTGATAGTTTCATTTCATTGGGAAAAAACATAGAAAAATTAAATCAAGTTAACTTGACTTCAAATTTTACTGAGGAAAACAGTGCAATTATTTATATTGAAAATTCATCAAGTGTGAATGGAATACTTCCAAACTGTATTTTAATGAAGACTTTACAAACTAAAAATGTCTGTTTAAAATGTATATTAGAGTTTATATTAGACAACGGCATTTGCATTGAAGATGCTAACTGTATATCTATTAATTCAAATAATAGATGTATTCAATGTGAAGATCATTACCATTTAAATGACAATAACACTTGCGTTTTAAATGAAATTGGCTGTTTAAAATGGACTAAAAATGAGTGTATTCAATGTGACAATGATTATATATTAAACATTAAACAATGTATTAAAAATTCAAATTGTTCGCTAACTAATGGTGTTAACTGTATAAAATGTTTAAATGGAGAACTTGCCAACAATTGTGAGACGTGTAAAGATGTCAATTGCTTATCGTGTGTGTATAACAAATGTCAAACATGTCAAAAGAATTTTTATTTAGCCAAAGACGGAGTTTGTCATCAAGTAGAAAATGGGTCTTTTGAAATTGGAAATTCAATTTTATATTGTGACGATCATTTTTATATCGACAATTTAGTGTGTAAAAAATGCACAGAAAAAGATCCAACTTGGTCTAAATGTGTTACTAACAAACCAACAAAATGTGTTTCATCCTATTACATGTCAGACATTGGAACGTGTGAATCGACAACATGTATCAATGAAGATGTTATAGAAGAAAATGGTCAGTGTGTTAATAACATCACTGATTGTGTGTTTATATCCAACAAAAAGTGTGTTGAATGTGATGACGATTTTATTATTAATTCAGATTTTAAGTGTTCCACAAGTGATGTAACAACTAATAAAACTCATTGTATTCAATCAACTAAATATGGGTGTATCAAATGTACAAGTAATTATTATTTAATTAACAATGAATGTAAAGAATGTGATTCTTCCTGTGAAACTTGTGTAACAAACTCTACATTTTGTCTTTCGTGTCCAGAGGGGACATTTTTAAATGATCACAAATGTATTACAAATGAAGAATTAATAGGAATTTGTACACAATTTATACCGACTGGGGGATGTGTGAAATGTAAAGACAAATATTTTAGAAATGGACTTTCATGTACAAATTGTGACACATCTTGTGGGTTATGTAACACCATAGAGACGTGTCTAACATGCAATATCACTAATTATAGAACAATAAATAATAAATGTCAACCACAAAGTAGTATAATAAATTGTGCAGTAAAAGTGACTCAAAAGGGGTGTTCTAAATGTGAAGATGGGTTTTATATAGTAAATACAAATGAGTGTGAAAGGTGTTCAGAGAGTTGTGCGACATGTGTAATATCACGAGATATGTGTACATCTTGTAATACCAACGAAGTTCTAATTCACTCAAAATGCTTGTCATTTGCATCTATAAAGAACTGTAAAATGGCTAAAAACTCAAAGTGCTCTAAATGTAATTTTTGGCACATTCCAAGTGAAAATGGCACATACTGCATATCTAAGGCAGTCTGGTGGGTTATTCTAATATTAGCAATTTTCGTAATTATTATTGTAACATTGATATTAGTCGCCACTTCTTATATACTGAAAAAAGTCCTCAAAACTCGACACACAAAAAAGATGGAAAAGGACACGACTGTGTTTCAAATGTCGAAATCGAATATTCAGTTTATCGCAATGGGAAATGGCGTTGTGGTGAATAAGACGGAAATTGTATTTAACAGTGGCGATGAGATATCCGTCAATGAAAAAGTGAGGGAATTGTTCTGTGTAGGTAACACGTCGAAGCACAACATGAAAGTCCAAATTTCGACTCAACACAATGAAAATATGAAATATGAAATTTTGTCAAATCCACTCACAATTATTTTAAAGAAAGGTTTTGCCTGCGAATTTGAAGTGTTTCTTACACTTTTATGTACCTCAAAAATTGAAAGTGCTTTTGTTCTTGTCACAAACGCATTTGACCAACAAACAGCATTTTGTAAAGAAATAAAAATTTCTGCCAGATCAAAACTTTCAACAAGACTCGACCCGGACGATCTGAAAGAAGAGAAAAAAATTGGCGAAGGATCATTTGGAGTTGTGTTTAAAGGAAGTTACCGTGGCAATGTCGTTGTTATTAAAAAGATGAAAAACACCCAAGAAAGTTTGACAGAGGAATTTACAAAGGAAGTTGAAATGTTAGATAAGTTCAGAAGTGAGTACATCGTCCACTTCTATGGGGCGGTCTTTATTCCTTCCAAATTCTGTGAAGTGACCGAATTTGCACAATTTGGGAGTTTACAAGACTTAATGAAACACAAAAAGAGTGAAGAAGTTGATATAAAAATTCGAGTTAAAATGATGATAGATGGAGCAAAAGGGATTTTGTATTTACATAACAATGGGATCTTACACAGAGACATTAAGCCAGATAATATTTTGGTCTTCTCACTGGATTTGAATAATAAAGTAAACACCAAATTGACTGATTTTGGAGCTTCGAGAAATGTTAATTTGTTGATGACTAATATGACCTTCACGAAAGGTATCGGTACTCCTAAGTACATGGCGCCTGAAGTGTTAAATCAAGAGAAATACAAGAAAGAAGCAGATGTGTATTCGTTTGCTATTACTATGTATGAGTGCTTTGGGTGGAAAGAAGCGTTTCCCAAAAATATATACAAGTTCGCGTGGGATATAGCAGATTCAATTGCAATAGGAAAGCGACCAAAGTTAGACGTGTTTAATGAGCAACAGAAATTAATTATTGAGAAAGCCTGGAAACATGATCCAAAACAAAGAAGTGATATATCTGATATTATAAAATCTTTGGAGTCTATGCATTTTTAATTTATTTTGTATTCTGTTTATTTTTGAAGTTTATATATAATATAATATAATATAATATAATATAATATAATATAATATAATATAATATAATATAATATAATATAATATAATATAATATAATATAATATAATATAATATAATCAATGTACAAAAAGTATTTATTTATTCACAAATAATAACATATGTAATTTAAAGTGTAAATTTCATAAGTTTAGAAACTTAGTAGTGTAATGTAGTTTATATGCTATATATCAGTTAATTTTATTCATTTTATAAAATGATTATTGATACAAAAATAACATTTTTTAATTATTTGCAAAACAGAATACAATTTAATTTAAAAATCGAATTAAAATATTTAAAAAAAATCATAACGACAAATGAATTAATTAAAATATGTTTTTGTTTGTAATGTATTTTTATATAAAGACGACAATAATAAAATATTTTATAATAACTTTTTAAATTAAATGTTTTTTATAGTTTATATTACTCTTAAGTTTTAAATAATATATAAAGATTATTGTCTAAACTTATAACTTAGCACTTATCAAATAATTTTTTATTATATGTTATAAATATATTGTTAATACAACAAGAATTTTCGGTTGATAATTTTAGTTGAATATTCCTGTATTTCATGTTTTAATTAAATCTATAGTATAATATTTGACCAAATATTTTAATTACAAGTTGGTTTCAGTTTTTCAAAATAAACAATTTTAATTTAATTTTGATTATTTAAAATGTTAAGATAATTAATACAAACCATTTGCATATGGCTATAAAGACGACAAAAACTTTTTTCGATGAACCCAAATAAAGATTTCGCTGTTTTTTATTTAGGGGCAAAATATGATGGCAACCCCATTAAATTATTAGTATAATAAAACGTATAAATTGTAATAGCATTTTTCTGGTTACTTTATATATATAATCCCGCTTTTTTGGTTTGCCCCAAATAACTAGATTATTGATATAAATAAATACTAAAGAATCTTTTGGTGTGAGCAAATAATCAAATATACATAATTGTTCATTTATTAAATAATTTACATGATAAATATCGTATTAATTCTAACAGTTATGAACAATTTTAAATAATTATTGGGACTTTATATCCTTCATATTTTTAATTTTCTTATTAAAAATGCCAAGTTGTCTATAACCCAAAAACTAATAAAAACACACCAAAGCAATGCTACTTTCTCTCATTTTTGCTTTCTTGGCATCAGTTACAAGTTATTACTGCGATGGCACAAGTGGTGTATTTACAGAGAAAAGTACTTCATGCACTTTACAGAGTGGAGTTGAGATGAGAACAACAAACACTCCCAGTGAATTAATTTTCACTTCTTACACATCAACAAATGTAGTTTTGAATGATTTTAATTACAATCTAATTCTTGGCACTTCTACGACGATGTGTACAATAAAAAGTTTAACAATAAAATCGAACACTCCAATTTTGAATACATACACCTTTCTAAATGTCGACCCAACACTTGTGATATATTTAGAAAGTGACTCTTCTGTCCACCAAAGAAGAATTTTTCTGAGCTCTTTGACTCTTCCAAGTAAAATCATCAATTCCAAAACCAACACACTTTCTTTCAATTTGTTTTTGAACGTCGACGGACTGCAACTTCCAGAGACAAACAACTATTTTCTATTTGAGGGATCTTTTTCTTTAACAACATCACCAACTCGGCAATACGTCGGTTACTTGTTTTCTTCCAACTCCAAAAATATTCAAGTTGAAAAAGTTGGTTATTCTGAAATAGTTTCTGTTGACTGTGTGAATGGGTACAAAAGGTATTATACATTTTTTGAGTCAATGGAGCATCACTTGACTTGTACGTGTCCGCCTAACGTTTTAAATGATAAGGAGTGCAAAGTTAATATGACATATAGTACTACTAATACTATTTTGGCTTATATGGCGACTGGAGACCAAAATATATACAAAAAAGAAGCGACTTATGAGACTGATGGAGACGTGGGGTACAAAAATGGCATGGTTTATGCGTATTTCTTTGAAAATAGAACACTCAATGTTGAAAATATTAATACAGGGACTTTTTTATTGTATGATAAATACGCTAATAGTAACAGTCTTGTAATTCAGGACAACTAGT
>NW_004191595.1:24044-27430 GCF_000330505.1 Entamoeba invadens IP1
AAGAACGGACAATTTATTATTGCCAATAACAAGTTCACTTATTTGTTCAGAGGAAAAGAAGGAACAACTTTAAATGGAATTTATGGGCCTCCTAATATGATTGTGAACAATAATTGCCAACGTTTGTTATTATATATTATTAGTAATATAAACTAAATTATATAACCATTATATAATTTAATTTAAATGCCATTTAAATGGAGTATAAATAAACTTATTTAAAAATATTGCTTACATTTATTGTATTGTTTTTGTCGTTTTTTAGTGTTATTTTAATACTTATATTTTTCATGTTTAACACGGTTAGGCAAACTCCATTTCTATTAAATTAAGTATTATTTATTAATAAATATTATACAAATATTATTTACTAACCATTTTATTATTAATTACAACAAAAAATTATTCATGTTTTCAAAAAATGACACGTTGTAATTTAAACACGATAACTCATATAATTGATATTTATTTTGTTAACATTAATACAACAATAATATATGGTATATTTATTAAATTATAATATGAAAATAGATATAACATAATCCAACTTCTACAGTTGATTTTATCAATTATTTAATATATTTAAAGTATAAATTTATTATATTATTATATATTTATATTATATATTATAATATATAATAAAATAAACTAATGAACAGTGAGTATCATATCACAAACACAGGCTTTAAATTGTATCACATGTCCACCTGAAAAACGTATGAATAATGGAGTCTGCGACTGTTTATACACAACAAGTGGGATAAACTGTGTTTTGGATCATTGTTCTCTATTTGAAAATGGGATATGTCGTGAGTGTGATGCCACTTATTATTATGAAGAGACAACAAGAAGTTGTCAAAAATGTGGAACTGATTGCAAGACGTGTGTGAACAACACTTTTTGTTACCAGTGCAATACAAAAGCCTTTATAATGAAAAACGGCGTTTGTTCAAGTAACAATTGTTTGTTTTCAAACAGTGGAACGTGTTTTAAATGTGAACTTGGATATTATCTTTTGAGTGGAAATTGTGTAATTTGTACCATTCCAAATTGTGATTTTTGTACATCAGACAAATTATGTTCGATATGTAAAGAGGGGTTCTATTGGGATGGAACTTCATGTTCAAATTCCAAAGGGTTTGTCAATAAAAATAACAAACTGTTATATTGCGAATCATCACAATCGTATTTAAAAGAAGATGTATGTAACACTTGCTCTGAAGCACTTCCAAATTGTGAGATGTGCATGGATGGGAAGTGTATTAAGTGTCTAGATACTTATATTTATACTAATGGAGAGTGTTTAAAAGAACCAACTTGTGATTCCATAACACGTAATAAATGTATTTGTAATACAGAAACGTTATATAATGGCAGTGCTTGTATTCCAAAAAGAGAGAATTGTCCTTTTGACCGCTTAAGTGGGTGTGATGAATGTACTACTTCTTATCATTTAATAGAAAACAATTGTACAACAGAAACCCAATCAAACTGTACTATTGAAAGTTCTTCAACTTGTGTTGCCTGTGACGTTGGAATGTATCTCAATGAATCTAATTTTTGTGTAGAGTGTCCATACGATTGCACTTCCTGCCTCAATTCAGAAAAGTGCATCACATGTCTTGAAAATAGATTTTTACAAGAACACAAATGTTTAACAAGTGACGAATTAAGTGCTGTATGTGATAAACCACTTCCCAGTGGACAAGGTTGTGCGTTTTGTAAGGATGGGTATTACAGAAGTGGTGATGGATGTAAAGTGTGTAACGAAGGGTGTGCTACATGTACAGATAACATTAAGTGCAACACATGTCAAAGCGACTATTTTATGAGTTACAACTATGGCGTCTGTAAGCCACAAAATGCAACAAGTGGGTGTTCTTTTATATCAGTTTCATTGGGGTGCACTAATTGTATTTCTGGGTATTATTTGTACCACAAAGAGTGTGAAAAATGTGAAGACAATTGTGTTCAGTGCACTTCATTTTTAAGATGTGAAAAGTGTGCAAGTGGATTGATTTTAAAAAATTGGGCGTGTAAGCCGATGTCCTCAGTTAAAGAGTGTTTGTCTGTATATGATGGAAAATGCTCAAAATGTACTTTTTGGTATGAAACAGAAGGCGATTCGTGTGTCTCTTATATACCGTGGTGGGTTATTTTCATTATTATTATATTTATTCTCATTATCCTTACAATTATCATCGTTTTTATTATCATTATATCAAAGAGACTTACTAATCTTCACATTCAAACAGTCAAAGAAAAGATGTTACACATTTCTAATATACCAGACGACCTTGAAATGGTCAAAATATATCAAAACATCTTTATAGAAAAGCTTCAACTTGACTTTAAAAATCCAAATAATGAGGGAGAGTTATTAGTGAACCAACCAAACATACAAACCTTAAGAATTGGTAATATTGGGAAGACAGTAAAAAAGCTTATTCCGGTGAATACAGAGAGTTTTAAATATGAAATGCAGTGTATTCCCTGTGAAGTTCCATTAAAGAAGAATAAGATGTGTACTTTTACTATCACATTAACTCCATTTTGTTCGACTCAATTAAAGGACACTTTAAAATTTCGCATTTTGGATTTAAAAGAAGGCAGCGAAAATATCATAGAAATACCAATTTCATACACCACAGCACCTTCAACAGCTATAGACCCAGACGAGTTGGAATATCAACGACAAATTGGAGAAGGCGGCTTTGGTGTTGTCTTCAAAGGGAAGTATCGCAACAACTCCGTTGCTATTAAAAAGATGAAATACGCGAACGACATGGACGACGAAATGGCCGAACTTCGAAAGGAAATTGAGATGTTAGACAAATTCAGAAGTGAGTACATCGTCCACTTCTATGGCGCCATTTTGATACCAACACACGTCTGTATGGTCACTGAATATGCCAAATACGGAAGTCTTAATAAACTAATTAAAGTGGTCAAAGCGAAAGAGCCAAATTTACGACTAAAAGTGAAGATGATGTTGGACACTTCTAAAGGGATTTTGTATTTACATAACAACGGAATTTTACATAGAGACATTAAACCAGATAACATTTTGGTCTTCTCATTTGATGAGAAAATAGGAGTGAACGCTAAATTGACTGATTTTGGATCGTCAAGAAATATTAATTTACTGATGACTAATATGACCTTCACGAAAGGTATCGGCACTCCAGTGTATATGGCACCTGAAATTTTGGAACAAAAGAAGTATAAAACACCAGCAGATATCTATTCATTTGGTGTCACTTTGTATCAATGTCTGATATGGAACGAAATGTATACAAAAGACCAATTTCCGAATCCGTGGAATATAGCAGAGTTTGTTATTGCTGGTAATAGACTGAAAAAAGAGGGAGAAATGACAGATCAAC
>NW_004191595.1:27530-29860 GCF_000330505.1 Entamoeba invadens IP1
AGTTAAAATCATTTACCAATATGATTTAAAGTATACAATATATAGAGTTAAAAGATTGATGATACTGATGTGCTTGACCTATTGTTTTATTATCTTTTTTACTATACAGAGTTTTCTTGGTTTTATTTAAAAATAACAAAAACTATAAATTATTTATAAAAAATGTCAAATAAATAATTCTGGGCTTATCCTAAATAAAATACAACGTTTTTTGATAAAAAAGATGAACAATTTTCAGTGTAATAAAGGTAATTAAACGGCTTATTTCCATCGTACAAAATAATTATAATTTAATTCAAAAGCTTTAATGGTTTTTTCCATGTCAGCACAAATATAACTTCTTTCTACGAAGGATTTCCTTTAGCAATAATAGACAAGTTGTTCCTCACACAAGTTAACTCGTCTCACCATTTGACTTATGTATTTGGAGTTGTTAAAACACAACGAGCTTACTGAATATTCTAACAAATGAAAACCAATTGACGCTAATTGCGCAGTAACTAAAGACGGCGGGGTTCAAATTGGATTGATTTTTGGATTAAAGAACAATGTGATAATGATGGCAGATCACGACAAGTTCTAAAAGAACAAAAAGCAATAAAAACATATTTTTGTTTCCATTGCTCGTCATACCAAAGAGGTGTTGGTAGCAAGAGAGAGCAAAGCAACAAAAACATCATTGTTGCATCATTTAAGCGTTCTGGTGTTGTTGGAGTCAACATTGGAAAGATTAAGAGAAAGTTTGTTTTATCAAAGAGGCCTACAAATTGTACCAAGAAGCCAACAATGTTTATACCAGAGAACACTTGGAATTGTTAGTTTTTCTGCATATATCAACAAATTTGGTCAAAACTGAATAGGAAGGTTTGCCTTCCAATATACAAAAGCTGAACCAACAACAAAAGCCATATCAAACAAGAAGACTAACACTTACCAATGACTTAATTGAAAAACAATAACAAACACCAAAGTTATTTCGAATACAATTTCAAGTTCTGACTTTATGCTTAGGATGAACCAATACTTTTATGGTTTATATACAATAACTTATCAATCAAGGTTGTTATTCAATTCAACGTAAATTTTTAAAAACCGAGAACAAATGGTTTCTA
This sequence comes from Entamoeba invadens IP1, assembly GCF_000330505.1. Lineage (NCBI taxonomy): Eukaryota > Evosea > Mastigamoebida > Endamoebidae > Entamoeba > Entamoeba invadens. Next base: position 28,643 of record NW_004191595.1, read on the forward strand.
TGAAATAAGGAACAAATGAACCATATGAAATTCTGTGTTGTTGTTATACTCTCACTTTCTCAATTTTATTAACCCAATTAATTATTCCCCCTTAAATAAATTCATTTTAATGAACATTGCAATTTGGATTAAAAATTTGATTACATACACTTTATAGCTATAAAAAAGCCAAAAAAGGTTTATGTTCAAGAAACACATCAACCAACATAAAATGTTCTGCATAATACACAGGATTAAGAATAATATTTTCGTCAGTAATTTCATCCATCTGTCCTCTTATTCTTTCTTCGTTTATCACTTCATATTAAAAGTCATCCCAATCAAACAAAAACGGGATTACCCCACTTGTAAAGGTTTCTCAACTTTATCCAAAAACAAAATGCATTAAGTATTGGTGTATTCAATCGTTGCGTTTAAATTATTTTGATTAATTCTTTGATATCATTTCTTGCGTTAAAATACATTAAATATTCAAATATAATATTTAAAGAAGAGTGTTGTTGTCGAACATTTTCCAATCAATTTTGTTGCCTGGATCATCATTTTCCATTAGACTTATATCTGTTGTTGATTGTTCATCTATTTTTGTATGTCAGATAATTCTAATGCATTGACAATTGTGTTGGTTTCATAATCACATAATTATTTTATCTTGGCTGTATGTATTTTCATCAATTTCGAAATTAAAGTGAAAATTTTGTTTGTCACTACACGTCAAAACAGAGTTTTTTGAACATTCAATATTTTCGTTCATCAATTCATGAATGTCGTTGGTATTTTCCAACGCCGGAGTAATTTCTATTTGATAAAGCGAATTGTCACAACACTGAAATGCAGATGGTATTCAATTCGTGTCGTCAACTTGTGTAATATAATTAGAAAAAACGTGGACAACATTACCCCGGTTTTAATATGTAACAGTTGCCAAATAATAGGTTCCACTTTCATTTTGCATCACAGATTGATCTTCAAACATTAGAACTTGACTTCAATCACTTTTATTGAATGTATCATCATTGTCGAAATAAACTCCTTCTTGTGCCATTGAAATCCACTCTGCTGTTTTGGATGAAGTTTAGAAGTGTGTTTTTCAGTTATTTTAAGAAAAGACGCTGTGGTTAAACACGAAAATAAATCATTATTAATTGATCTTGGTATATAGCAATTAATTAAAAATGTTGGTAATTTCTTGATGTTATTATCGCTTTGTTAATAACA
>NW_004191595.1:29960-32647 GCF_000330505.1 Entamoeba invadens IP1
AATTTAAACACTTCGATAAAGTCTATGTGTTCAGCATACAAAATTCTTTGTAGAAGACGGACTTCTGAATTTCTATCGAATATGTTTCTTTTGACGTTATTAATGACCTACTAAATTTTTGAACAAGTGTAGATAAAGTATATGTTGATAATATTGATTGCTTGATAGTATTGTTAATAACATCTTCGTCTGCACCAAGTTCCATTCCAAATTTTGCAACTTCTTTCATCAACTCCAGTCTGTGTTCATTCACACATTTTGTCAAATTTTCCGATGTTATCTGGTTGTTCTTTCTCAATTCGTCAATTATAAGAATCAATGTATGATAATCAACTTTGTTGTTTTGTCCAACCTTTGGACCTCATTGTTGTCCCAATAAATCTTGATTATTCTTGGCTCTCCTGTAGATGTTAATACCAATTTGGGTACAAACATGAAAAACATAGGCAGTATTATTATAATCATTTCGACACCCTAAATAATGAATGAGTATTTTAACATATAAAATTTTCCTTTTTTATTTTCATTCTTGTTTAATTTGATTGAAGTTGAAGACACTAACTGTATTGTAAACAGATTATTTAATATTTTGTTGTTAAAGTATTTATTTTTTGTGTTTTTTGATTGTATTATTTCAGGTGTTGAAATGATCATCAAGTAATTTACTTAATAAATACTTTCCATAATATTCAAACTTTATGTCTTCTGATAATTTTTAATATTGGAAAATATTCAAATTCTTGTTCTTTTTATAATATTTTTTCAATAATTTTTTCTTTTTATTGTGTCCAATATTAAATGGCGATGCAGTCATACCATAACATATTATTTTGTCATTTCTTTTATAAGCCGATCTTTTTTCAAACGAAAAAAATAACCAAATTTTTATATTGTAATTATAATAATGAGCTTTAAAAGTTCTTTATTTTTTTTTAAATTTCTTAAAACTTCTTTTTTGAAAAGGTTTTTATTTGCCCAAAATTGTTATTTTTTAAAATGCTCTATTTATATTAGGGTATAGTTTTTTACTGAAAAAAGAATATAATAATTATTGTTATAGTTGTGTCAGTTGAACAACAACCAGAATTAATAATAAGCAGTGGGTTTTTATCGTATTATTTTACTGTTATATTATTCGCAAAGAAATTTTCTTTAAGTGGAATCCATTTTTAATTTTGATAACGATATTTTTGTTATGTTCTTATTTTTTGGTATGAACCAATCTTATTGGTTATATCGAAATTACAATCTTGCACATTTTTAAGTGTTTTTTGTTATTTTTTTTAGCAACCTGAATACCTAATAATATTATTTAATCAATTTTTTTAACATTTTTATTTGGGACCTACATTGACCACCACCATATCTAAAAATAAACTATTTTTACTATTTCGAATCATATTCAAATTGTAATTATAATAAATAGGAAACTGGGAAGATATTAGGTCTGGTTCCCGAATTTAATAAATGCTGAAAATTAACCTCGAGTTAGTGGAAACCAAATGATAGGAGCATTAAAAAGAAGGCTCAATAGACGCACTCAAACAGTCTGTTTGTGCACTGTTTCACCACTTTCCAAATTTTCCCTTGGCGCGGATCCCCCTGACCCCCCCACAAGTCTTTTTTTATTTGTTTATAAAAAAATTTCTTTTTTGTATTATATTTACAGTCATAACAAAAAGGTGTCTCGTTCGAAAAAACCTGTCTTGAAAAAACGAATAAATTAATTGCTATTTTTCATCAAAATGTTATTATTATGTTATATATAACAAAAATGAATAACAAAAGGGAATAACAAAATGGAATAACAAAAAATGAGTTAATTTGCTTTTCGGGGTCGACCTCTTGGGTTTTTTGGTTTCTTTTCTAATATTGATTTTTCTTCAGGAGTCTTGTTCTTACTGCCTTTTTTCCTTCCTCTTGTAGATTTGGGTTTGGGGGGGTTCGGGCTTCAAATACAAACGTATTTTAGACAGACTTTCTTGGTTGATTTGTTCGTCGACTTCGCAGTCTAACAACAATTGTACTTCGTCGTCGATGTTTAGATCGTTTGTTTGATGAGTCTGTTTTTTTCGCAGTTCACAGACTTTAATAGCTGTTATAGAAACCCTAGGAGTTGGAAGGTCTTCATATTTAAACCTTCTTTTTAGTTTTGTTGGAGTTATTGAACTAAAAAAGGAAATAAAATTCAGATCCTTGAAAAGGAGAGGGAATTCTTCCCTCAATCTTTTACACTTGAAGGGATCAACTTGACAAAAGTACTCTTTCTTTTCCGAGTCGTATTTGAATGTTATACCCGCACCCTTAAAAGCCGAAGAGCACGATACAATTGAAGTCGACTTGTGGAAGGCGGTCAGTATCTCAATTTGGTACTTTTCAAATCGATTCACTTTCACTTCACTTTCCTCTTTTTCCCAATTTTCATTCATCCATTCCTCGCCATCAATTCCTTCACCTTTGTCTTTCTTTTCATTTACTCCAAGAGAATTATGCATGTCCTCTTTGTCCTCTACAACCTGAGCATTTCGGATAATACCTTTTTGAACCGCAAACACCCCAATGTCCAAAGGTTGAAGAACATGGGATGCGTGCGGAACAAGAGCACCAAAATGATGTTGTGGACCTCAAGCACTTTCCTTAGCTCTTCAACATCATGGCAAGAACACGAATCAATAAGCAAAACAGCT
>NW_004191595.1:32747-47226 GCF_000330505.1 Entamoeba invadens IP1
CTATATTTTAGACTCAAAAAGTTCAAAGCAGCCAGCAGCCACAAACAAGACATTGCCATTATAAACAAGTTTTTTTGTTCACACTTTTCAAAAGAAAAATTCCCAAATGAATATAGTTCTTGAAGAAAAACAAATTTCCTTGTTTTTTACAATTAAAAAAGGTGTATTGATTTGTGACTTATACAGTCAAAGTCGCTTATTTGTGGGTTTTCTTGCATAAAAAGCTGTCTATTTGTAGGTTTTGCTAAGAATTTGGAAGAATATTCTTTGATTTATTATAATTATCAAAAATAAATAAAAATAACCATATTTTTAATTTTTAGTCTTTTAATAAAGTATGCTTGTAAATAGTTGTCCGCTTGACAAAATAAATACACAAAATAAGCCTTAAAAAATAGGAATTAAAAAAAGTTAGAAAACTAAATAAAATTAAAAATAGTGTTTTTGGAGATTTTTCAACAGTTTCCCGTAATATTCCAGTTTTAACGGTCAAAAAATTTACTATTACCGTTTTAAGACTGATAATATAATTACAGATATAAGACTAAAGTTTCGACGAATCCTAAGGTTTAGTTTATTATTTGAATACTATTTTAATAATAATGAACAAGGTTTTCAATTATTTTCAAAAAAACCTCCAAATATAATTCTTATATTTAATTTATACAATGGTATAAAAATTATCAATTATTAGTCGAAACCTCAGTATTACATATGCAATTATCAATCAAAGAATATTATTAATTATAGTATTTTTTAAATAAAATATAAAAAAATTATTAAATATTGAAACCATTTTAACAGAAACTTAAAATAATTAGATTAAATGAATTAAAAAAATACAAAAGAAGTCTTATTCCATATTAGATTTTGTTTCAGATACACTCTAAAAATAAAGTTATTTTAATTGATTTCAATTAATTATTCGGTTTCGAGAAGATACAACCTATTTGTATGTTTTGATTTTGATTGGTCAGTTAACCTACAAATAAGCGACTTTGACTGTAAATTGAAAAAAAAGTAATTTTATTCAAGAAAGTTGCGCTGTGAAAACCCAGAAGCTAGGATGTGATTACTGAGCATTTTATAATATTTTTGACGATACTTGTATGTGTCTTAAGGTATACACTTTAACCACAAAAATTAATATGTGTGAGTGCGTTTCAAGTGAATAGAAGTTTATTAATAAATACATTATTGTCGATTGTTAATCTATTGAAATCACAATTATTTAAAGCCTAGTATCCCATAAAGGTGACTCATGTACTTAAAATCACAACATATAGTGATGTAGATCTACTCAAACACTCATATATACAATTTCAAACATTGAAATGATGTTGATAAAAATGTCATATTTTTATAGCCACAACAACGTGCATGGAGTATACACCGACTCATCATTACATGTATTATTATATTAGAATTTTTGTGAAATCGAATAAATATATATTTATTAATTTAATAATATATATTCATGTGTTCTGAATTGATTCTAATGTTTTAAACACACGAACTTTTTTCATTTTTGTAATTACATCATATAAATAAATAATGTGTTTTGAAAAGCATCTTAGGTAATTGAGGACTTATTTAGACATATTTTAAGTGAAATAAAACCGACTAATTTTATATTTTAACAATAAAATTGAGAAGTGCAAGTACAATAAAAAACAAAAAACTAAATTCAAAGAATGAAGCAACTTGATGTGTACCATATGATGGTCGTTTCACAATATTTTTCAACGATAAATGACTTAATTGTATTGGAGATGGTGTGTAAAAAGTTTCAAGGAAATATGGACAAATTTCACAATAACCCCGTCCCAATAAACACAAAGACAATCAAGTTTTTCCCACACATTGAAACACTCAATTTATGGGACGGTGACGATGAAGTTTTTGGTAATACAATACTCGATGAAAAGAAACACCAAACAACACACAAACTCGACTTTTACCACATCAATGTTTGGTTTGCAGTGACCTACACTTGCACTCAACGCCATTTACACACAAATATTTCATTTAAGAATGTTGTATACACAGTAAGTGACAAATATGTCTATAGTGACGATATACCAAGTACAATCAACACGCTTGGTAATGAGTTGTATATGCGTTCTAAATATGAAACCGTTATAGTACCAAATACAATCACTTCACTCAATAATAACTGTTTTAACTGGTGTGAAAAGTTAACCGCAATAACACTTTCAAGCAACCTGAGACAAATTGGGAGTTTTTGTTTTAATAGCTGTTTTGCATTGAAAGAACTGAATCTCCCAAAAACAGTCTTAAAAATCGGACAATGTTTATTAGAAAACTGTTCCCATCTCACATCAATCAGTGTGCCAGAAACACTCACTTCTTTGCCACCGTATTGTTTCCGTTTTTGCAGTGCGTTGAGCAGTTTTTCGTTTCCTGACCACCTGAAGTCGATTGGCGATTGTTGTTTCCAATTTTGTTCCTCGTTGAAATCAATTGCAATACCCGATTGTGAGTGTTTTATTGGTAAAAAGGCGTTTGACAATTGCAAAAAGTTGACTTCGTGTTATATTAAAGGAAGAGTCGACACTTTGGGTGAGTTGTGTTTTAATTGTTGTGAATCTCTTGTCTCGGTTGACATCACAAGCACGGTTACTAGTATTGGGAAGTCTTGTTTTCTCGATTGTCACATGTTAAAGAATATAAGTCTTCCTTTACAATTGCAAGAAATACCTTTCGAGTGTTTTTTAAATTGCAAAAATTTGGAAAAAGTTGATATACCCAAAAACGTCAGTGTTTTGGGACCTTGTGCGTTTAGTCTGTGTACCAAATTACAAACAGTTGTAATACCAAGTCGTGTAAAGTCGATTGGATACAACTGTTTTTATGATTGTCAATCTCTGGAAATCACCATACCAAGCACAGTCACGTTGATTGAAAAATGCTGTTTTATGAAGTGCAAAAAGGTAATCAAAGAAAATAAGAATCAATAAGTAAAAACAATGTTAAATTTGGTTGTCAGTATTTTATTATTATTATAATTGAACGATATTAACAATTTAATAATTTGTATATAATAGTTTGTGTATTCAATTGATTATCTATCTAACATTTTTATCACTAAATCCAACTTTAACCACACTGTAATAACTTGTTACATTAATATAATAATGATCATTTAAAATTATTGAAAAGTTTCATAACATAGAAGTAGTAATAGGTTATATGATTCTGAAGTATTAGACCTATACTTTAAAAGTTGGTTGTTATTCATAATAATGATTGTTTGCCCATTTTAAAAATGCCAATTTTTTTTATTTATTAAAGGAAATTCACTTTCCAGTTGTAATAATTAATATAGAATAAAAATACATTCATCCAACAAAACAATTCTGTAGCTTTTTATCAAGATAGAACAGTTGTAATCAAGCTAACCTCAAAAACCACACTTGGAAAACTATTTTTAGGTTTTAATCAAAAATACACACTTTTGGGAAAACAATGATTACTCTTCTTTCCCACTTTTAAAAAAATTTGACTTAAATAATAAAACACATTAAATTCAATAAAAAATCTGTTATTTTCACGTTATTTGTTTCTCACTGTAATTCCCGACGGGAAGCACTCTCTTCCTCTTTTTCTAATTGATTTTGGTAATTCGACCTCTGTCAGACTTGTGCAATTTTTGAAGCAATAATTTCCAATCGAGAGAAGACCTTCGTTCAATGTAATTTCTTTCAGTGTTTTACAATTTTCGAAACAGTTGTCTCCAATTGAAGAGACATTACTTGGTATAACAATTTCACGAAGATTTTCACATCCTTTGAATGTTTCGATGCCAATCGATTTGACGTATTGACTCACATTGAACTGTTTAAGCGAAGAACACCCTTCAAACAAGCTGTCTCCCACATTTGCTATCCCGTTGCCCGAAATTGTAAGTTCCTTTAATGAACCGCATCCCTTAAACGCGCCCTCACCAATCGTATCTACTTTCGTTGGTATTGTCAATTCTGTGAGTGTCGAGTTGTCTTCAAAACAATACGGACCAATGAATGTAAGACCCTTTGGTATCGTAATGCCTCCCAAATCACTACACCCACTAAAGCATTTATCCCCCAATGAAGCAACACATTTTGGTATTTCAACTACTTGAAGTCTGGTACATCCATTAAAAGTGTTTGTTTTGATCTCTGTAAGACATCCCAATTCTGAAAATTCCTTATTATACATTGGCATTTGGTCATCTTTCGGTCAATTGAAATAATTGTATATTAGTAGTATATATTAATAGCATATATTTATAGTTTATTAATAGTTAATTTATAGTTAATTTATAGTTAATTTATAGTTAATTTATAGTATAATTATAATATATTTGTAGTTTATTTATAGTATATTAATAATATAATAAATAATTTTAATAGTATATTATTAATATAATAATAATATATATTATAATTAAAATTATAGTTTATTATTTGCTAATAAGTTACACAAATGTATTAAAAAAGAATAATAAAGTAGATAATCTAGTACATAAAATATAAAATAAAAAAATAGCAAACAGTTGGAAAAGTTTACCAAATCTAAAGCACCACAATCCTGAAACGATGAGTCTCCAAGTAAAGTCACTGTTGATGGTATTTCAATGCTGATGAGATTGTTGCATTTAGCGAAACACTCGTCTCCGATTTCAAGGAGATGTTTTGAGAAGACAACTGAGTCAAGTGACGAACACGAGGAAAAGCACTTATTACCAAGACGTGTGACTGTTTGTGGGACATCAACACTTTTGATATTGTTTTCGTTTTCAAAACAGCAGTCGTCGAGTGCACTAATGTGTGGAAGTTCGGAAAACTCTTTAAAATTTGAACCATATGTCTTGCGGTCTGTGGCATTGAAAGTGACCTTCTTTAACACTACACTGTCACTTTGAAGACTTTTTGCTGTTGTGTAATCAACTTCAAAAAGGATGTTGAGATATCTCTTTGATAATATGTCGAAGTCGGCGAATGTCAAATAGTCGGTCAGCTGTTCGTTATCCCACACGTTGATCTCTGTGGCTTTGGGAAAGAACTTTGAAAGATATTGTGGGGGTATTGGCACTGGATTTGATGTGAGAAAAGAAATAGACTGAACAACCTTTTTAGACACCTGAGAAATTTTAACATAGTCGTCTGGAGTTTTGAGGTACTTTAAAACAAGAGTTAGGTGTGAAGGTTCAAGTTTCGTCATTTTTTGTATTTCTTTGGTATCGATTTAAAGTTCGTTTTCGAATTTTTTTTTAATTATTTATTAAATGACTTATGTTAATAATCAATTGGATGTTTTTTAATATTCATCTTATTTATCTCTGTATGATTCTTAAATTTTGATATATTATTTTGTTCTCTGTAAATATCAATGAAGCGAATTAAATATTAATTACAATGCCAATTTTGAAATAAAAATATATATTATAAAAAATCGTTAAACTCGATAAATCCAACTTGAAATGGTTTTAATTATTTGTAAAGTAAAAGAAAAAGAACCTTAGCTTAGAAAATGTACTTTACCCAATAAAAGTACTTGTTATTTTCTTTAAAAACACGGGATTTTAATTAAAAAACAAATATTTTAGAAAAATGATTTTTATATATATATAAAGTCATTCAGAATAAGTGTGCAACTTTATTTTTTCTTTGTTTTTTACTCACAACAAAGGCGAAACTCTATTTTTCAACAATAACAATAACAATAACAAAAAGTGGAATTATGTTATCAATCAACATAAAATATAACTCGATATTTAAATGATAAGTTCAACTGCTTGTTAAATTAAAAAGCATAAAAATTCCAAAATTCCAATTGTCATACAAAACGAATAAAAAGGCGTTGTATATCGATTGTGGATAAAACAGATGTTAAACATCTCTTTATAAAAAAAATAAGAAAAGCCAATTTGTGTGATTCAAAGATTTTCTCGCTGCAAAATTTTGGTAAACAGGAGAAAGTTGAATGGTGCAACCCAAAAATTCAATTGAGAAAAATTGTGCAACTTTAGTTATAGTTTAGTTATAGTATATTAATTAGAGTAATAGTTTTAAAGAATTTTGTTTGTGTTTTCTTGTTTTGTTTAATTAAAACATATAATTTTTTTACTATAATTATACTATAAACAAAGTTGCACTGACACGTCAAAATTGCACGGTTTTAAAATTGACTTTATATAGTTTATCAGTTTAATTAACAATAGAAAATAATTAATTTTCTTTGGGCTAAGGTTCATTTGCTTGGCAAAGGTTGATCACCCAACTGTATTAATAATTTATAATTGCAATAAATTTTGTGATTGTATGACAATGAAAAGATTGTTGATGTGCTTGAATTATCACTTTAATTATTATAATACAACAAGTGTTGTTATTATTTGATATTCTTAAGAATGGACTTAAAACAATAAAAGGAATAAAAATCATACAATAAAAAACTATCAAATGTTTACTATAAAAAACAAGAGTTTTTATACTCTAGTTTTTGTTCTACCTTATAGTCAAATCAAAATTATTTTGAATACTTAATTGTTTTAACAATTAAATACACCTTTTAATATGAAAAAGATTAAAGTTTAATGAGAAACAAATCTTGCAACAAATTCCAAATTCGTATATGCAAACAAATCAATTGTGTTAAAACTCAAAAAACACAAATTTAAATTTATGAATAGAAAGTAAATTGAGATCTTTATAATACAAAAGTAATTTAAAATGGATAACATAGAACTTGACATTCATAAAGACGATTCTGAAGACATTGGTATTTTAAACACAAAGAAACATTTTTCTGCTTTACAAGATGGTGAGAAAGATGACATCAATTTTGACACTGTAAAAACGCCCGATATTAAAATTGAAAGTGGGTCTGAAAACTTCTTCAAAATGTTTCGTTTTTTTGAAACAATAGACCAAATTTTATTGTTTTGGGGATTAGTGGGGTCACTTCTTGTTGGGATATTAGACCCACTCGTAGTACTAATTCTAGGAAACGTTTTTGATGCTTTCAATGTGACTGGGAGTGGTGGGGTAGATGTAAATACCCTTCCACTTACCGAGCAATATGCTATGAATAGACGTATCGTTTGTATTTAATCCTTTATATAATTATACTATAATTATATTAATTTATTATAAATTAAACTATATTTTTTGTTGGTATATATAGTTTTTATTATTATTTAAATTTAGTTTAATTAAATTACTCTAATAAATTATATATTATATATATAATATAATAAAATTTAAATCTAGTTAAGTTTAAATCAAATCAAATAATTAATAATAAAAGTATATAATAAATAATAAATAAATTATATTATAGTTTAGTATAGATTAGTATACTATTTTAATAAGACAACAAGTTTTAACAAACAGTTTGATTCAGTTTCATCTTCTGTCAATACTTTGGTACTTCGTTTGTTATTTATTTCACTAGGATGTGCTGTTGGTCGATTAATAAGTCGATTTTGTCTGTTCACTGTTTCTGAGCGACAAGGCATTAAACTTCGTAAGCTGTATATGTCGTCTTTGATACATCAAGATGCTGCTTTCTATGACTTTCACGACTTTGGGAGTCTCACATCATCTATTGCGACAGACGTCCAACTTATTCAGGAAGGTTTCTCATACAAACTTGGTCTTTTAATAGAAGCCTTTGCGATTCCAATAACTGGTTTTGTCATTGGATTTATAGAGTGTTGGGACTTGACTTTAGTGATTCTCTCATCCCTTCCTTTTGTGGTGTTAAGTACCTCATTCATTGGGTTTTCTGCTAAAAAGACGACGGAAAAGAGTCAAGTGTATGACACCAAAGCAAGTTCCATAGCCGAGTCGACGCTTGGCAATATTCGAACAGTTCAAGCCTTTGGACAATATCACAATTTCTGTGAGAATTACAAAGAAAACATATTCAAAGGACTCAATTGGTGTATTTTACGAGGAAATTGTATAGGGCTTGGGATGGGCTTTTTTATGTTTGTTAATTTGTGTACTTTTGCACTCGGCCTCTTCTATGGGACACTTGTGATCAGTGGAAGAGGTGGTTCCCATAATGTAACGACTGGGCAGATCTTTACTGTGTTTACTGTGGTCATCAAGGCAACGATGTCACTCTCATCAATTTCAACACCAATTTCAGCAATTTCTATTGCAAGGGTTTCGGCTTTTAAGATATTCAAAATGATTGATAGGAAGCCGGATATAGACGCAAACAACGTAAATGGATTTACCCCGACACAATGTGACGGGACGATTAAATTTGAAGACGTCAAATTTTCATATCCCAGTCGAAAAGAAGTGGACGTGCTGAAAGGATTTGAACTCGAAATTAACAAGGGAGAAATAGTGGCGATTGTGGGAGCGTCTGGGTGTGGGAAAAGCACTTTAATTCAGTTGATCCAACGCAATTATGATGTCACGAAAGGGTCAATTAAAGTCGATGGACAAGACGTGAGAGAACTCAATTTGAAATGGCTCAGAGAACAAATTGGGATTGTTAAACAAGAGCCAATTTTGTTTGAACTTTCTATTAAAGAAAACATCATTTTGGGTGCAAAAGAGGGCGATGAAATTAATGAGGAAGAAATAGTGGAAGTATGTAAGAGGGCTAATTGCCACGACTTTATCAGTGGGATGCCAGATGGGTATGACACACTTGTTGGGGAAAGAGGAAGTCAGTTGTCTGGTGGACAAAAGCAGCGAATTGCAATTGCACGAGCACTTATTAGAAACCCAAAAGTACTTCTACTCGACGAGGCGACAAGTGCACTTGACGCCGAGAGCGAAAGTGTCGTGCAAAATGCACTTGAAAATGCAGCAAAAGGAAGAACAACAATTGTTGTTGCTCACAAACTGTCAACTATCAAAAACGCAGACAAAATCTGCGTGTTACAAGATGGACAAATTGTCGAATGCGGTAAACACGACGAATTGATGACGCTGAAGGGAGTATATTACAACTTGGTCAGAAAACAAGTTATAAATGAAATTTAACAAAATTATTTTGTAAAAATTGTTAAAATTAATCTAAAGAGTTTCAATTATGATTTACCTTCTCGACAATTCGATTCGGTTTTCATAGCTAGGAGTAGTCATTTGCCATAACCATCTCTTCGCCCCCATTGGTTTCATCCTCTGGGTTTTCGTTTTCGTTTTCGCTCTCGATTGAGTTTTCTATTTCAAAAGAGGCTTTTCCATGACTCATGTAACTCATAAGGTCTTTCATGCATGTTATGACAACACGCTTCAGCATCTTGTTGTAGTATGCTTTAATCTTGAGGACTTTTTCGAGCCTTTCGACTGACAACTTGTTGATTAGCCCACTGATGGTTAGCACAACAAGTATGATCGTTACTGTTTGCAAGTTTCTGGTTATTCTCAGTTTTTCGGCTAATATTGAGTATTTTGATATTTTTCTAAATAGGCAGTGGATAGGTTTTCATCTTTTACAATCGTTACATCAATAACATACCCCTTCCTGTTCTCATTGTTCTGCCAGTAAATGTCAGGCCTTCGGGCAAAGCTTGCTCTGTCATCACACAATATATTCATTTCGGCAATTAGGATATTTACTTCACCATCATCTGTGAGGGTTTTAGGCGGCGTACCCAGATCCATCTCATTTGTGGAAAGCTTCAGCTTTTTGATCAAAGCCACGTGGATCGTTTTGCAGACATAGTTGTGCCTGTAAATCTGGGATTTCTTGGTCATTGGGCAGCTCAGTAATATGTGAAATATATTTGCCACCATGTTTTTACAACAATAGCACTTTTCATCACCCTTATTTTTTGTGATTGCCAATTTTCTGTGACCAACAATAGTTGCATATTCTTGCGTTCTGACGACTTGAATGAATGCATTCCTTTTGATGTTGCAGTTCTTCCATGCACTACCAGAGATCTCTCGATAGCACATTTGGTGGTTGAGCATCTTTGGGAGTATGCTAGCAGACTTTTTTGCCATCCACTGTTTCATGTAGTAGTCATTGATTTTTTGACTCACATGCTCGAGAACTGTGATAATTGACTTATCTTTTGTGGCTTCGTTTTCAATGTACTCTTCAAGCTCTGTTTGTGTGATTTTCTTTTTGAGACAATTGACCGCTCTTTTCATCAAATTGTCTGGTGCATCACGCGTGTGTTTGAGCAAACCAGCAATGTTGGAATCACTGTGCCAAACGTATTTCAGAAACACGCGGATTAGTTCTTTGCCACATTCATCTCTGCAACTTCTGAGACCATACCCCATGTCAACTTGGTTGAAATACAATCGGTATTTTGTCAAGTCTCTATCATTCAATTTGTGCTTTGGAAGGAACTTTCGGATTTTGAGGTCTAACATATCCAACTGACCTAATTTCCACAACACAACGCTGTAGCCATACCTAAGCTTCGCAATAATGTCGGCATTTATGGTACGGATGAAGTTCACAGCACTTAAATTCCTTTGCACTATCTTGTCCATGCACTCTTCAATTCCCTTGATAATTCTGGTACAATATGTGTTTGTGTCGACCTTTTGGTCGATTTCAACACCCAGATATTTGTAAGGATTGTTCACATTTACAATGGGAATATCTTGCATATTTGTTGGGATTCTAATATTGCCAAGAGCATCAACACCACACTTTGCAGCATTAATTTCCATCGCCATTGCACTGAACGACTCACATACATTTGTGTGTACTTTCTCCATTTGTGATTCTGATGATGCAAGCACTCTCAAGTCATCCATGTAAAATGTGTGTCCAAGCTCAATCGTCGTGTCAGCAAGTTTCGACTTGATTTTGACTGGCTCGATGATCCTGTTAAGACTCTTTGATATACAGTCTATCGAAATTACAAACAGGAGTGGCAAGAGTGAGTCACCTTGTAAAACACCATTTTTCACTTTTACATCTCCAACTACATCGCCATTATAAGTCAGTGAAATAGCCCATTTTGCCATCATTTTTTCCAGTGTCAGTATGATTTCTTCTGGTATGTTGTAGTATTGAAGACAATTGATTAACCATTCGTGGTTTACACTGTCATAGGCTTTTCGGATGTCGTAATATGCTTCAAGGTATTTTTTGTTGCTCTTTTTGAGTGCAACTTGGAATAGTATGTTCTGTAATAGTCCTTCTTTTGAAGCATATGTGTACTTCTTGCACCCCAGCTGGTTATTCTCAAGTTTCTTTTCAATTAGATTGACATTCAATTGTTTTTCTATTTTCATCTTCAATATTGAAGTGAACACTTTCATAATGACATTGAGACACGTGATTGGGCGATAATTGGCAGGATTTTTTGGATCGTCACTTTTCGGTATTAGTACCGTCCTACCCACCAGCATTTCGGTTGGAATCTCATCAGGGTATTTGTACCACTTTTTGAATAGTTTTAGCAATGCATCATGCATGCAGGTACAATAGTAATGTAATAACCACTGATTTTGTCAATTCCGGGTGCTTTCCAGTTGGCTATGCATTTCGTTGCCAGTGTCAGTTCTTCCCTTGTGATGTTTTGTAGCTGACAATTTTTGCCATCATACTCCCATACTTGTTTGGTATATTGACATTGCTTGTTTACATCCATAACTTTTTCAAACAAGTCTGACCATAGTTCCATTGTTTGTGCAGTTGTTGGGAGTTCACAGTTTCTCTCACCTCTTTCTGCATTTCTTTTGTTGAACTGAAACCACTTTGAGTTTTATTTTATTCTTCTTGTTTCAGTTTTTTGAAACTCCATTTCATACAAGTGGCAGTTAAGAAGATATTTGAAATGTGTGATTTTGTCTTTTGTTAATTGAATCACCATTTCATCATTACACTTATGCTTGTAAAGCAATTGACGAAGTTTTGTGTAGTTTTTGGTCTTGAGGAGGTCTGTGTATTTGTTGATGACAGCCAGGAATTTCGCATCTCTGCTTACAGTGTTGAGAACACTTGTTTTCGTTTGCAGATATTTACTCAATGCATGTGATACTGCACCAATCGAATTTTGTTACTGTCTTTGATTTTTTGATATTGTGTCTATTACTGGGTGAATCCCATTGTTAATATATTGCATCAGTTTTGATATCACCTTTGTATTGTTGTAATAGTTCACATATGCAGTCTCGGAATAGTTTTTAGCCATTTCGTCGTCCAATATCTCGCGGAACTTGGCAAAGTCAATTTCTTTGTTGTTATGTATTTTGATGACTTTTCTAACTTGTATTTTTTAAGTAGTTCCTTGTCATTCAGCACACTTTTGAGGTATTCAGTAGCATCATGTTTATGTTTGTTTGTGAGATAGTTGCTCATCTTGATAAGATTCTTGAGCATGTTGGGATTGTGAACTTCGACATTGAGATTTTTGAGTATTTCTATACTTTCATCTTGGGAGAGTTTTTTCCAATAATTTACTATCAAATTATTTTTAGCGCATATACAATCATTCTTTCTTTCAGTCTCTGACTCAAAACGTGATTTGTGGGTTCTGTTGATGTTGTATTGTCAGATTGTGTTGCAACTGTAATGGTGATGTCGTACTCCGGTTCGGGTTGTGTCCGTCTGTACTATATTGATCACTTGTTTGACTGCACCCGCCACGACATTCATTCTGGTCTCCAACTGACCGGTCGCAATCACATTTTTTGGACGACTGCACCAATGTTGTTGATCACTTGACTTTGTTGTGTCAAGGCTGCTCCCATATTGTTGTTGAGTGCCATGAGACCATTTCCCATGTTATGTTGCACACTCTCTACACTTTGTATTTTTTGGTTGATCAGTAATTGGTTACTAACAGTTGTTTGTTTAAATTGTGTAACATTTCCTTCAACATAGCTTGTAATTAGTTGTTTGTCAACGTTTCTTTCTTGTTCAGTGATGTTTCTTTAGACAATGAGTTGCTGCTCGACAATTGCTCTACTTTTGTCCATGCCCTTTCTAATGGCATCCACTGTTTTATTGGCAACATTTTCTACATTTTTCAATTCGTTGCTTATTTGGTTTATCTTTTATTTGAAACCAAGTTTTGTTGTAGAAAAATCGTCTTCTATTCGATCTAGTCTTTTGTCCATACCACACTCATGTTTTTCAAATCTGGTTCTTAAGTCGTGGTTTTGTGTTGTTACTACACCCTTGATATGATTTGTAAGATTGGGCGAGTTGAGGACTTGTGTGACTATATCATCTACTTTCTGGTGGGGCTTGCTCTTCATTGTTTTCTCGAGGTTAACAATCATTTGTTCCATTGTTGTTTGTGTTTGTTGGATTTCCTTGAGTGTCTTGTTAAAGTCATTTAACCTGTCAGTTAGCATCTTTTTCAAGTCGTTGATACATTTCTCGTATTGATCAAATTGTTTGGGATTATCATCGTGTGGTATTATGATGATTTCCTTTTCATCAGTCGACTTCTTAGGAGCAATTTCATTTGTTTTGTGGCTTTTTGCTCTTTTCTCTCAAATTTTCATTCCTGGCTTTACTGGCTTTTTGAGACAATTGACTTTGCTTTAATTTGTACCTTTTAGTTTCCGGTTATCAACGCCATTATTTCTGGTTTCTGAGGTTGTGTGGTTCTTTGGTTGACCTTTCGGGACCTCCCCACATGAAACCGTCACCTGACTAACTTCACTACCCTTATTCGTGGGAGAAATGGAAGGCGAATACTTCATTGGCTGACCTTGCAGGGCCTCGGTATTCTGTTGTAGGTTACTTATGTACTCTGATCGCAGCTCCATCAATTCCTTGAAAGTTGTTGATCCTTTCTTTCTAAACGATCTCATCGTCTTCGTTGTTGTGTCAAGGTATATTACATCGAGAAATGGAAGCACAACAAAGAGAAGGTAACTGAACGATGCAACATTGAGCTTCCCTTTGTTCATCATCAACTCTACCTTGGATAAGGTGAGTGAGCGTGACTTGAATCTGTTGATGAACTCCGCCCGTCCACTTCGTAAGTTAAAAATGAACAATTTTTTACCTTGGCGGGGGTAGGGATCGAACCACTTGTCCTTTTCAAAATTTTTATTATCGACGACCACACGGTCGGAAAATTTTTTTACATCAAAAAGATGGTTCTCGCTCATGTTTGTATGTATCTTTTTAGTAATAATTGTTAAAATTAATTGATAATTAAAAAATATATATAGTCATGGTAAAAAAGGTTGTTGATTGAATAAAGGTTCGGTTTATTTTTGTATTTCAATAAAAGTTACAAATTTCTTAGCATCATTGTAATAATTGAAAATATGTTTTTGAGCAAATAAAACTATTTATAACAAAGGAGTGTATTTTTAAAACGAAATGTTTTCTTTTCGATCCCAACATTTTTGAGTGTTGATTTTATAAAATGTATAACATTTTCAATTTTGAATCGAAAATGGTTTTTGTTATTCAAAAAAACAAGTATAGTTCAATATAGTTAATATAGTTTCTGAAAAAATGAAAGTGCTTTTTTCACCCCCTTTCATTTTTTGAGTAAAATAAG
>NW_004191595.1:47326-49179 GCF_000330505.1 Entamoeba invadens IP1
TGTTATGTTTAACTTTTTGGTTTATAGTTTTAAATGTAATATGCAATAAATTGTTTAAATTATGATCCGATGGTGATTGTATAAATTGATTTTTAATTGTTTTCTTGGACACCCTTTTTATGTTTTTTATGTATTAATTAAACTTGAAGTTATGATGTAAAATATAGAAGCTGTGAATAAATCTACAGTCTATTTTTAAAGTTTATCATGTACCTTTTTAGATTATTAAAATATTTCGAAAAGTTGTACAAAAGATATATCCCAATTGTTTATTTTTTGCGTTTTACTTAATGTGATGTTTATATACAATTATTGCAATTTATTTGTTCACCAGATAACATTAAAAGACTGCCCTTATATTCAAACTTAAGATAATTTGTTTAATCATAAAAAATACCAATTATTTGTTTTGGATAATACAAACATTTTTGTTTATTAATTTAATATTTTTTGTTAAACTACTTTTTGGTTTAAAATTATTAGTTCTTTCAATTTTATTATTGTTGTATACACATTTTCAGTTAATCATATTATAGACAATGTTGATGTAATTAGTTTCAAAATTGCGATTTCAGTAAATCTATCTTACACAGCTCCCATTTATTTTTTCCTAATTGTTGTCTTGTATAAAAAGAAAAAACGAAATTTGATAAAACCCTTTTCACGTTATTTTCAATTATAATTACATTTTTTTTCGGGAAAAAATCAGTTAAATAACAGCAAAGCACCAGTCAACGGTTGCGCACCCTAATATTTATATAAATTATATTATATTTAATTATATAAGTATTATAATAAAAATCTTTTAACATAAAAGTAATTTATATTATCCATTTTTTGACAAATAAGATACAACAATGTATTCCAACTTTGTTATATCAAAATATAAAAAAGGAAAAGAATTATGGTGTGGTTTTTTCCTCTGGTGTGACTTTTCCCCGCTATTTAAATCAAATTAATTTTTACTGTTATTTCTGTTTTCTGGTATTCACCATGGTTGTAAAAAGTTTAAAGCGTTTTTTGCATTATTTCTCTCTAATGTTTACTTAAAATAAATAAGATATAAATAAGTATACATTTTTGGAAATTTTTGGTATCGAAGGCTTAACCACGAACGGAATTCACTGTTTTTATAAACAAAACATTTGTTTTAATAATTGTTATATCCAAAAAAAAAGAATCGAAGGCTAAATAGAGACAAACTTCACAAAATAAAAAACAGTCGAATGATTTTAAAATTATTTAATATTAAATAATAATAATAATTATATAATAGTATAAAGAATTATAGTTTTAATTATAACAAATAAAGGAGTTAATGAACTAAATAATTTTAAAAAATGAGTATTAGCAATTATCCAATTCTTCGTGTTATTGTTTTTGGAGATAATCGTGTTGGTCGTAAACATCTTTTAGAACGGTTGTGTACTGGCTTTTTTTTTAAATGTACTTACGATCCAGTTGTTGAGTATGAATTTCATAAAACAATAACATATAAAGACAACATTTTTGATGTGATGTTTTTTAAAATTAACAATGAAGATATATCAGATTATTTTCAGGTATTGTGTATTACACAATCTAATTTATATATGATAGCTTATGCAATAAATGACTTTGAATCGCTTGAAAATGTATGGAAATACAGAGAAGATGTTTACAAAATTTTAAAAATAGATACTCACGATGAAATACCTTTAATTCTCTGTGCAACTAAATTAGACTTAGAAAGAAGTGTATCTTCCCACGAAGAAATTAAAATGTTGAAAAGGTGTGGAACTTCACTATTTTACACTTCTGCTAAAAAGAAATAGGTGTTGAAGAAATGGGGTACGGATGTGTTGCAAACTATT
>NW_004191595.1:49279-53653 GCF_000330505.1 Entamoeba invadens IP1
ATTTGATAAATAAACTGTTTTTCAAAAGTCGGTACCGAAAGGACCCGACTTTTTGAAGTAAATGATTCCAAATATTTTTCATTTTGTTTGACATCGTTTTTTTGCTTATTTTTTTCCCTCTTATTTTTTAAAAAACAAACTTGACTGAACCTTGAATTTAGACCAAGCTAAAAAATTAAATAAAAAATAACAAGGAAAATATCAAATAACTTACTTCTTCAAAAATTTTGCTTGACCATATGGTTGTTTTTGCCGTGAGTAAAACCGACTTTTTCTCTTTTCAAAAGAAAATGTTAATGATCCAACAAATAATAAAAATCTTTCAATTTCATTAACACTTACAACACAAAGAAAAGATTATTGAAAATAAAAATAACCATTTAATATGTGTAGTGTTTCAAAGTTTGTTTTTTTTAAAGAGACAACCATAAAATAACAACAAGTTAGAACGATTTATTGTGTATTTTGAAGTGGGGGAGAGTCGTAATGTGAGAGGTAAAATACGGTTATCTCACCCATTCAAACTACTCGTCCATTACCAAAAGGCAAAAATGCCGATTTTTTGAGAATCTCAACAGTGAAAAAGACTGAATAACAGTCTCAGAAAATCGGACAAGTTTGTTCTAATTTTTTGTTAAAATCCCGAAATTTTAATTGAAATTTATAACTGTATTGGTTTTGAGGGTTAAAAAGTCGGTACTGTTTTTTCTTTTTTTCAAATGGAAATTATAAATGAAAACAACAAAAAAACTTTAAAAAACGGGAATTTATTATAAAAGGGTTTCCACTAATAATTGGTAAAGTACCGACTTTTGGCATACAGTTTATTAATTTTCAATTAAAATAAAATATTAAGTACTTGCACAAAATAATTTAAATATTAGTTCTTTAACTTTTTTATTTATATATAACTTTTCTTTTATATATCAATTATAAATTATAATTAGTTTTACTAATAATTTAATATAATTTTAAACTATAAAATTATTAATATTTAATTATACGAAATTAATACTGTAATACAATAAAAATATAAGTATTTAACTATATAACAATATTAATATAATACTATTATATTTACTATAATAAAATGGGTTATTATCTTAAAAAGCAAAGAAAAGTGGTGATGTGTACACAATAATTTCAAGATGTTTCGAGTTCTGTTTTATAATTAAAAAAGGAAGATGGTTGTGAAACCAATTAAGTAAAATCAAATCACATTAATTATTTGACAATATTTATAAAAACAATATCATTATTATATTTATAATAAAATTTGGTTAACTGCTTAAATAAACTAATTATGGTAATAACGTAAAACTTAAAACAAAAGGGACTAAATCTAACTTGTAAGCAATTTAAAATGGACGTAGAAGTTGCTTAACTTGTTTCTCAAATTGAGAAAATCAATGAATTAACCAAGAAGACTCCTTCTTTTGCAAAAACATCTTTTAAAATGAAAAATGAAAATAAAGCCAGATCAATTGAAGATAAAATTGAAGTTTTTGAAGGTAAAATGGACAAAATGGACGAATTTGTATCCAGAAGAGATTTACTTGTTAATGAAATTGACAAAGTGATTGTTCTTTTAGACTCTATTAAAAAAGAATATCAAACAAGAAAAACTGATTTAGAAACAGAAGGAGATGACGAATATAATAATATTGTTGCAAAATTGATTACACTTGAAAGAAAAAGAAACTCAAAACGAATTTGTTTAACAAAGAATGATCGATTTAACAACAGACTCAACGACCTTCAACAAAAATTAAAAAAGAACGAATTTTTAGACGGTGAAATAGAACAAATGGAAATAGAACAATTAGAAAAATTGACAGGTTTGATATTTGAGAGTAAATTATTTGATTCCAATTATGATTATTTTGATGTTAATAACAGTGTTTTTGGTCAAAGAATAAATGGGAGAAAAAACCTATTGTTTTTGATTAAAGACGATGAAGGGGACAAATTTGGTGCAGTTATTTATAATAAAATATCAATAAATAAATATTGCAATTCTCCACTATCGTTTATGTATGTGTTTGATTATAACGAAAATTGTTGTGAAGTGGGATATTGTACGTGTTCTCCATCAAAAAAGGCATTCTTTTGTAATAACAATAAATCAGAAAACCTTTTTCAAATATCAGAAATTCTTTTTATGAGAAAAGAAAACAGTAAATTAAATCATAAAGGGGCGGCAGCTTTATATATCAAAATGTTCGGTTATAACAGAAATAAAAGAAGGAATTTTCAGATTTCGAGACTGACAGTGTTCCAGTTGATTTAATTCAATTATTATTAATTGTTATTTTTTGTAATTAAAAATGCACCAACCGGGACTCGAACCCGGATCTCCACCTTGGGAGGGTGAAATTCTGCCCTTAGACCATTGGTGCTTCTTATATTTATTTGTTAAATTATCTTTGTATTACAGAAAGCAAAATATATATACAGTCAAAGGCATCTATTTGTCGTAATTATAATTGTCAAAGTTGCTTAATTGTCGCACAACTGGCCAATCATTTTAGTGTTCAATAATTAAATATTTTATTTTCGAATTTATTTGTAATATTTGTTGAATTAAAAACGATTTTTTTATAAAAAATAAATTTCTGTATTAAAAAGAATTTTCTACAAAATTCACTCATTTACGACAAATAGGTTATATTACTGGATTAACGACAAATAAACGACTTTGACTGTAAATTAATTAATATAGTTTAAGTAAATATAAATTTACTAAAACTATATTAAACAGATGTTGTATTATTAGTTTGATTCATAAGTTAAAATAGTAAATACTATACTTCACCTTATATTTCAAAACGGGAAAGAATAACCAATCCTGGTAAATTATAATATGAAATAATTAAATAATAACATTTGTTATATTTATTTGCTTTTGGAGTGTTTTGTTTTTTTGAAAGAAGAATTACAAATCGCCAAATTGTTTCAAATTTTTCACCAAATTATCTTGCAAATAAAAAATGAAGATAATAAACAAATGTTTTTTTATTTTTATATTTAAAAAACACCAATAAAAAGATTTTTAAAACAACTTGTATAATAAAACGATGGGAAACACTCCAACAACTCCAAATGTTACCAAGCCTTGTTCAGTATATATAGTCGGTTCTCCACATAGTGGAAAGACGACTCTAATTAACAATTTAGCTGACGACACTCCAGACACTCCTCAAAAAGTCTTCAAATTGTACGTCAACAACACAACTGTTTTGGTCAACTTAGTAGAGACGCATTCATTAGAAGAATACAATCAAATGTATTTCAAAGATTATTCAACGAAATTTGTGATTCTTGTCATCGACCGTTCAAGTCAAGAGTCTTATGAATACGCAGTAAATGCGTGTGATGAAGTCAATTTTGAATGTTTACAAAGGTTAGTGGTTGTACCCAATATCACTGGCACGTTACAAGTGACCGAAGACGATTTAAAAATGTTTGCCGCTTCTGCTTCACATCACCCGTACTTTACAGTGGACAATAGTGATACTAAATCTTGGGCTACGGATATCAAAAATTGCCTTCGCGACTTATTAACAAAAGCGTTAGCTCCCAGAGTCGAGCCCATGAGGAAAAAGAAGCCGGTGATTCTTCTTTATGACGAAAATGGCACTTTAGGAGAGAAGAGAAGAACAACAGCGCAAATCACTTTTAAGACGCGAAATATAGAAATTGGAGAGACATTTCCTTTGGTTCAAGAAATTGAGTCGAAAGATGGAAATAGTGAAAATAAGACATATCAATGGGAGTTGGAGTATTCAAGTGGTGGAAAGTCTAATTGTGACATCTTTGTGGAGAACAGAAAGTACTCGTATTTGTTCTGGGAAGGAGTTCTGAATGGTACTTTAGAGGGTAGAAATATCAGTGTTAATAGCGTAGAAGAACTTTCTGTTTTATTAGGAAGACTCGGACTTAATGAAAGAGAAAGAAACGATTTTGTTGTTTATTGGATGAGAGATATTTATAAATTTAAATCAATTGGAGTTCGATTGGTCGAAGAAGAGTATGAGAAACAAGTGGAACTTGAAATTGATGGGTTTGATAAAAAGAGAAGAGTTATCATTGGAATGTTTGATGCAAGTGGAATGAAATTTGATGGAATAGAAAGTGTTAAACAAATTGAAAGACCTAAAGGTAAATATATTATCGAATGGGGAGCTTTTATAATTCATTAATCAAATTGAATTTATTTGTTTTCTGTATAAAAATATTATTATAAGAGTGTATACACTACAACTGAATTTGAAAAACATTCAGTTGTAATAATAATAATCAACAAATTATTATTTTGTTTGTGAGTTATTCAAATCTTAATATATTATTTTATTTCTTTAGACTTATTATATT
>NW_004191595.1:53753-56349 GCF_000330505.1 Entamoeba invadens IP1
GACTTAAACATCTAAGAAGTGAAATGACGTGTTCCCATGTTCAAAAATAGTAACTTACTCAATATACATTTCAGATAGATGTAAAAGTGTAAACTTTCTATTTCTGTCATCCTCAGAAAATAATTGCCATCCTCAGAACTGTAAATCTGTTTAAAACACAAGTTAATATCAAAATGAAACAATCTTTTTAAAATATACACAATATGATTAACTTTGTTATTATAATAAATTTGAATAATTGCATAAATTACAAAATTATTAATAAATTTGGGGACCTACATTGACCACCCTCACCCCGTTTACCAAAATAAAATATTTGCTGCGAGTGTTTTTTGAAGGGAATCCACTTTTCAGCCACTGTTTGTGCGTCCCCATGTCACCCACTTTCCTTGTCCGTACTGTGTGGACGCGGATGTGGTTCCCCCCGCTTGCGGGGGGGGTCAGGGGGGATCCGCGCCAAGGGAGGACTTGGAAAGTGGGTAAAACGGTGCACAAACAGACTGTTTGAGTGCGTCTTTATGAGCCTTCTTTTCAATGCTCCGTCTTTCTCGGTTTCCACTAACTCGAGGTGAATTTTCGGCATTTTTTGAATTCGGGAACCAGACCTAATATTATCCCAGTTTCCTATTTACTATAATTTTAATTTGAATATGATTCGAAATAGAAAAAATAAATCTATTTTAAGAGGTGGTGGTGGTCAATGTAGGTCCCATAAATTTGTTATTTAAAAATTACATTTTTAGAAAATCAGTGTTTTCGACTTTTTCAATTTTCATTTTGATAAAAAAACAATTATCAATTTAAATGTAAATTCAATTATTATGTTATAAAGACGGATTCGGAAATAATTTCAATAAGTATATAATCATAATATGAACAAGTTTAATTCATGTTTTGTTATTTCCCGTCTCAAGTTCGCGAGATATAATTATTGTTTTTGTTTACTGATTATTGTGGCGATTTTTTTGATTGTATTTAATTTTTTGGCATTTATGACAAATTATTACCATTATTTAAAATTTAACTTTGACCCGAAATATTAAGTGTAAATTATAACTTGAGTTATGAAAGTGGGTCTTATAGGGAACTGAACCTTATGGATTTGATTTTTGTATCCTCAGAAAAATATTTTTTAATAAGGATAGCTTTAATCCTGAGGATACACCTTATCCTCAAGAAACCCTTAAATAATATATAAACATATAAAATTTAAAATTAATTCACTTGTTTCATAAAAAAATATAAATACACTTTAAAAGAATTTATAATAAACATCTTTTTATGATTTTAACATAATAAAAATGTAATGTAAAGTCGGTCTTTTCATGTTATCTTGTGTTCAAATAAATTAGAAAAAAAATGTAAACAAAGACATTTAATATAAGTTACAATTTTTATTTTTTTTAAATGTGTTAGGTCACTCACATGATAAACTTTGTAACAGATCAGAATTATTTATTAATTTAAGATTTACACTTTTTTGTTTATTAATTATTAAAATTATTAAAATACAACTTTTTGTTATATGTTATGAATTTATATACAAATTAAATAATAATATGTTTTTTTATATTTTCGATTAACAAATAATAATTAAAACGACTTATTTCAATTCGCTTTGTTGTATATATGTTCCAACTTTTCCACTACAACATCCATATCAGGTCTTTCTCTTGGGTCTTGTTTCCACATTTCTTCAATGAGAGCTTTCTGTTCTTCATCTTCCAATTCGATCTGTGGTCGTTTTCCACTTGAAATCAAATTAGTGATATCCCAACTGTATGGGAATAACTTTTCATCGAATGGGTCTTTCCAAGTTAAGCACTCCAAAGTAGTAATAGCGAACGAATACACATCAGCCGCAAGTGAATATTTTTCAACATTGGTGATTTCAGGCGCCATGTACTTTGGCGTTCCGATCCCCTTTGTATACATCATATTATCACAAAGACTGTTAATGTTTCTTGACGCTCCAAAATCAGTCAATTTTCCATTGATTTCATCATTAAAGTCAAGTGAAGTTACAAGTGTGTTATCCGACTTAATATCTCTGTGAAGAGTGTTATTTGCGTGTAAATACTGAATTCCCTTAGCTGTGTCTAATATCAATTTAATTCGCATTTTTAGTATAACTTCATCGGCCTTTTTGTGTTTCATTAAGTCTTGTAAGCTGCCATATTTAGCCAATTCAGTGACCATACATATTCTATTTGGTATAAACGATGCACCATAGAATCGAATAACATATGGACTCACAAATTTGGCTAACATAGCTACTTCCTTCCCAAATTCTTCCATCTTCTTATCCATCTGTTTCTCAGCAGCTGTTTTGTCTCTCACTGTTGCTGACAAGTTGCCTGTCGTGTTATTTTTGGTCATATTTTTTGTTGTGTTTTTAGTCAAATTTCGACTTGAACTTTCGACAGTCGAATTCTTTGTAAACCCTTTTGCTCCCAATTTCGCGACAACCATTTCCTTCATCTCTTTGATAGCTACAACATTCCCTCGATATGTTCCTTTATATACAATTCCAAAAGACCCTTCTCCTAATTTCTTGTCTTTCTTTAAGTCGTCTGGATCAAGCGCCATTGACTCT
>NW_004191595.1:56449-59194 GCF_000330505.1 Entamoeba invadens IP1
CTTCTGATGCAATTTGACTGGAATTTTGATCTCTGTTATTTTGCCTTTACTCATATTTAAGACGGAACAGGTGATATCCACCGTTTTTGTAATGGTACATAAAGGATGGACTATCACTGTAAATTCTACTGCTCTGTTTTTCTTGATACCAACAGCTATGTCAGGGGTTACACTCACTTCAAATTTGTCTTCATCATTTTGTGTTGTGAATTGGAATTTTAACATCGAAGCTCTGTCATTGCCAACAAAGAACTTTATTTCACTGTCTTTTTGCACTGGAATTTCATTTTCAAATTTAAGAACTTTTGTTGAACACAAAATGCGGTCTTTGTGATCGCCAAGATACACAAATTCCGTGCCTTTAGTCTTTAAGTCACTCACTAAGAATTCGTTAACTAAAGAGTTCCGAAGCTTCTCTTCTTTCTTGTAGTGAATGTAGAATAGCACACACCCAATAGCAATGATGATCACTACAATGAGAATTATAGTAAATATGATTGGAAGTACTATGGCAAGTACATTAGTCTTGTGAACGCATTCATCTCCATTTGGTCCAACTTTGTTACTTCCACTGCACTCTGCACATTTTTGTGTTTGAGTGTCATATGACTTACAATTGGTTATTGCGTCCCATTTTGTGCATTGAGATGTTTTTGAAATTAAGACATATTGATCTACACATGTGGTGCATGTCTTCCCATTTGAACATGTTGCACACGTATCTTCACATTTGGTACATTTGTTGTATTCATTGGGATAATACTTGTCTTCACATGTACCACATCCAAAATCAGAAGACACAACACAATGCTCTAGTGTCGTGTTTATAATACACTTCTTCTCGTCTGGAGTTGACATTTCAATGTCTTCAAAGTACCCTCCTGTGACATTACACTTCACACAATTGGATATCGTAGACACACAACTTCCACACTTTTCTTCACATTTCACACAATCCATATTCACAAGAAGATATCCATCTTTACATGCAGCACAATCTACACCACTTGGAAGGAACGTTTTACACTTTTCAGCAAGTTCACCGACATACAGACAATCACTTGTAGTATCATCATAGTAATATCCAAATGCACACGTCAAACAATTGTCTGCAGCTAAAGAGCATTTACCACATTTAGTGTCACATGGACGACACTCTTTTCCATGTACATAGAAGCCTTCATTACACTTGGAACATCCCGTGTTTGTATTTTCAAGACAGAACGAATTTGATATTGAAGCTGCACATACAGAATCGCCTTTGACCTTCCCAAGTCGATTCTGTGCAGTGCATTTTAAGCACTCGTATTGTGAAGAGTAACTACAAAGGGAAGTTAAAATATTAGAACAACTTTTTGATTTGTCGATCATATATCCAGCAGAGCATTCACTGCATTGAGATGTCTTTGGATCAACTACTGAACAACTTTTAGTGGACTTTTCGACGCATTTTCCATTGTCTAAAATATAATTGTTTATACACAAGTTACACACAATGTTCTGTGTTGCAGTGATAAGAGCAGACTTGCAGTTACTGTCAGTCAATTTGTAACATTTTCCTTCTTTTAAGTAATATGAGTCGACACATTTGGTACATCCTTTAAAGTTGGTCTCCACACAATTTAAGACACTTTCACATTTATTGGTATTCCACACATATCCATTTTTACACAAATTGCAGTCGTTTGCTGCAGTACAATTCGAACAATTTTCTATGCAACTCAGACACTTTGGTGGCGAGTCTTTTGATAAGTAGTTGCCTTCAGAACATCTTACGCAACGGCCGCTGACTGTTTGCAGACAATTAACATCGGCAGTTTTCATATTTTGTGTTGTTTTTGTTGCTTCTATATACCCCATACACTCATATTCACCATTGTTCTCTTTCATAAAGGAACATTCGTTATTTCTATCGTTGTTATTGCAAATACCAGTTGATCCAATAGTGTTAGAGCACTCAGTACACCCAATATATTCAATATATTTTTGACAGAATTTGTGGTTTATGTAATTGTTAAGTATTTCATTTCGAGCAGTGTGAGCAGAGTTATCTGTGTAGATACAATTAGTCGATGTTGTGCACATCGAGCACCCCTCCATACACTTGACTTTGATATTATTGTCATCCACCATCTCACCAGATTCAATGGTGACACATTTCATGTACTCAGAAGACTCAAAAGCCATGCCAGTTTGGCATCTTGTGCACTTTAATTGTTGTCTGTTGAACGTACCATCGTCCGGTAAATATTCACATGAATAGCACCCAAAGAACTTTTTGGAACACTTTTTGGCTACACTCTCGGACTTTTTATATTCGTCATTTCCAATTGAAACGCACTCGCCTGCAACGGTTATTGATTTGCTGTCACACCCTTTCTTCTGTGATTTTTTATTTTTTCTTTGTTTCAAAGTGGTGTCCAATAACACACCAGAAGTCAGTAATTTGCAGTTTCCATCAGTGTCGACACCATAGCCATCGTCACACTCGTAACATTGAGTACCTGAAGTGCAGACTATACAATGGGGTATAACAGAACATGGCTTACATGTATTTTGTGCGTCCAAATAATACTCATCTGATTCGCAAATTTGACACTCATTTGCAGTTTGCGAACACTTCCCACAATTATTTTGTACACTCCAACATAATTCGCATGTGTTTTTGGTTGTATCTAATGTGTAAGGAGAACGACATTGAGAGCAGATTCCATCAACAGTACATGTGTTGCATTTATCAATCCA
>NW_004191595.1:59294-61719 GCF_000330505.1 Entamoeba invadens IP1
AAATAATTTTTTCACACAGAGTGCATCGTCCACTCACGGCTTCTATACAATTTCAAGTAATTTGCACTTTCCATTTTCCATTTCGTAGAGGTCAAGACATTCAGTGCAATTCTTTGTTGATGTCTCATTTTCGTTCAAATAGTTAACACACATTTTGCATCCATTCATGTCAGTACATTGCTTGCAGTAAATGTCAGGGTAATAGCCTACAGTACATGTACTACATATCACCTGTTTGTAGTTCTCTATTTTCATATACCCACAGGATATACAACTATCGTAGATGTCTGTACATTGCATACACATTCCATTGTTTATATAATAGTCCTCGTCACATAAAGTACACGTTTTCTTGGTCGAATCAATTGCAGAACAATTCACATCGCTTGCTAATATCGTCTTTCCATTGTACATAACAACATTTGATGTTTCTGTTGTTATTTGAACACATTTGCTACCCACTAATATGTAATTGTCTATACACTCAGAGCATTTCCCATTATCTCCTCGAGTCTTACAAGTGCCCATTTCTTTGCAAATTCCATCAATTAAAATGTCAGTTGAGTTCTCACAATTGTAGCATTTTTGTGTTGCTATTTGACACCCCAAATCTCCACATCGGTCACATGTAATACATTTCGTCTTTGTATCATCCATGAAAAATCCATCTTTGCATGCATCACATACTACCGAACTTCCTTCGTTGTGACATTTAACACAATTGGCACTATTTGTTGCAACGGAACAAATTGAGCACTTTCCAAGTGAGTCAACAACTTCTCCTAATGCGCAACTTAGACATTTTATCGCATCACAAGTTAAACAGCCTTTAGTCACACAATCAACGCAGTGACTTGTTGAGTCAACGAAGTACCCAGTAATGCACTCACTGCATTTATCAAGTGTTGTGCATTTTGTACACTCAGATTTGCACTTTTTACATGTGTTCTTCTCATCAACAAAGTAATTTGTGGTTGTGGGGCACTCGGTGCAATTCTTCTCGTCTTCTTTAAACTTCAAATCTGCAGAACATTTAGTGCACGTGTTGTTATTAATACAGTCTAAACAGTTTTCGACACATCTGTAGCAATATCCATTGTTATTGAAATATCCACTTTTACATATTACACATTGCTCGGAATTACATTGAGAACATTCACCATAAGATTCACACGTTCCACATGCGTTTCCAATAACCATAAACCCTTCTTCACAAGTCTCACAATGTGTTGTGTTAGAACATTTTGCACAATTAGTTACACATTTACTACATATGCCAGTTTCAGTCATGAAATATCCTTCTGCACACTCTTTACATGTATTTAAGTCACAAAGTGAACATCCTTCGTATTTAGTCGAACACAATTTGCAATTAGCGTTTTCTAAATAACAATTCTGTTGACAAGAAATGCACTTTGTTGCATCACAATTGGCACAGTTTGTATATCCTGAGCAATTATAACACTTTGAGTCAACTGGACTTTCGCCATTAACACACTTTATACAGTTTGTGCTGTTACACTGTTCACACAATTCAAATTTGGAGCAATTATAACACGAATTTTCATATGGAGTGTATGTCCCATTGCATATTTGACACTCACCATTATCACATTGAACACAATTGCTTTTACAGTGCATACAACCTCTTTCATTAACTCCATATCCATCTTGGCATTTGGTACAACTATCTTCATCACACTCATCACATTGTTCTGAGAATAAAGAACACGATACACATTCTCGTGTTGTCGAATCATAATAATTCTTTTCAGCACATGCTAAACAGTTGTTGTTGACACATTCTAAGCATCCGGTGTATACATTCGAACACAATTCACAACCACTATCTAACCGTGTGTATCCAGGCATACACTCTTCACATGTTCTTTCTGAACACACAGAACAATTACTTGGGCATTTGTAACACGTTTCTCCAACTGCGGTGTACCCATCTGAAGGACATACACCACATTCTTTGATGTCGGGATGATATAATAAATTCATACTGCATTTATCACATTCATTTGTATTATGACATGTAGAACAATTTGTAATACAATTTGCACAGGTTTCTGATTCAGTTAAAAAGGTTCCTTCAATACATGATAAACAGTTTGTCTCATTACAAGTCAAACAACCACTGGTGTGTTCTGAACAATTAAAACAAGAATTATTCACAACGGAAAACCCTTCTATACACGAAGTGCAGATGTCAGTCGTATTACATGCAACACAATTTTCATCAGTACAATTCAATACACAAAGTTCATTTTCTAATTTGTAACTTTCTGCACACAATGAACAACCAGTAACGTTACAATCAACACAATTTTCTATGTACGAACAGCTGTTACATTTATTATTGAAAAGACCATATCCCGATTCACAAAGTGCGCACTTATTATTAGTACAATTATTACAA
>NW_004191595.1:61819-67497 GCF_000330505.1 Entamoeba invadens IP1
GAATATTAACAAGAGAATTGAATTTGGAAAAAACGCAAAATCCTAGAATTCTCGTCAACAAAATTATTTTACAACCAGACTGCGATCAAGCATCTAAAAAGGAAATTGAAGCATGTACAAAATTTGCTTCTAGACTACAAGATCGACTTTTGGGTTCGGGAAATGAAATATATCAAAATGCTAAAATTTCTGATTGTTTGAAACTTACAATTGAACCGAAATCTGAAGTGAACGAAAACAACAATTTCCTTTATTATGATTCAATTGACGAAGACCCAAACATGCCCCGTATCATTATCTTTTCTTCTGCACATCAACAGCACATTGCTTTTCATTCAAAAGAAATTTTCGCAGATGGAACATACCGGATTACTCCAAGTGATGTTAATTGTGTATATACTATACATTCACTTGTTGAAGATCATGTGTTTCCTGTTGTGTTTTTTCTTTTACCAAATGAAAAAACAGATACGTTTACATTTGCATTTTCAAAAATTTCCACGTTTTTTCCTTCTCTTTTAGTTGCCCATACCGATTGTCAAATTGCTGCAATGTCTGCATTTCGGTCGGTTTTCAAATGCGAAATCAAAATTTGTTTGTTTCACCTCAATCAGGCGGTGTACAGAATGCTCGGCAAGGTTGGTTTATCAACACAATACCAAATCAATTCCGTTCTTCACACATGGGTGCGACGATTGTTTTCAATACCATTTTTACCACAAAGTGAAATTAAAAGTACATTTGAAAAATACTTTGAAGAAATGTCATTATCTGAACAGTATGGTGTACCAGAAAACATCAAAACCAAATTTCAAGAATTGCTTATTTATTACAAGAGATTTTGGTTGGAAAAAATTGATTGTTCGAACTGGTGTCAGTTTTGTGAACAAAACCGTACTAATAATTTCTCTGAAGGTTTTCATAGTGGAGTTGGTTATCTTATTACTGTCGCGCATCCAAAATTGTTCGTTTTAATCGACTTTTTAAGAAAAATTGAAAACAAAACAAAAAAAGAATGGGGGGAACTTAATATAGGAACTGTGTTTAAAAGATATAAAACCAACATGAAAGAATTGCAGTCAAACATTAGTGTTGCCATGGAAAACTATAATAAAGGATTGTTTGAAAACCCGTTGAGATATTTGGATGCGATATCAATTCTGTACATTAAGTACAATCTCCAAATCAAGTGCGCACGGGCAAACAATTCATTTAATACGATTACTCGTTCTAAGAAGATGAAATTGGAAATTGAGGCATTAATTGAAGAACAAGAACAGTGTGTGTTTGATGAAGAAGGTTCAGAACTACATGATTCGGTTGTTGTACCATTAAATTTGGCAACAGAAAGTGATTTTTCTTCTATCCAAGAAATCAACGAAATGTGTTCTCACCTTAAATGCAATGAATCAGGTTCAATCTCAAAGCACACTCGTGAAATACAAACACAAGTTTCCAAAACCCAATTATTCCGAGAAAAAGAACAAGAAGAGAAAGTGACAGATATGGTATGTGAATTAAAAAGTTTGAAAAACGTAAATCAAAGTTATCAAAAAAAATTATTGAAGAAAAAAAACCCAGAAAGTTGATTGAAGAAAACAAATTACAAAAGGTTGGCAATAATAAAAGAAAAAACCTTATAATCATCGTATTTTTGAAAAATTAAAACAAGCACGAGGAAAATAATTATTATTCTTATCTTTATTTAATTACAAAGTTTCATTTTGTTTTTAAAATAATAATAATTGTGTTTTTTTCAAACTATTGTTTATTTATTATTTACTATTATTATTTAAAATTAAACTAAATCTAAAGTGTGTTAAATTGTGTGTTTTGATTATATTATACAAATATAATTACACAAATAATACAAAATAAACATACAAACACTTTTAAATAAATAAAATATTTATTATATCTGTTAATAAAAATGGTAAGAGTGTTAGATATTTGAGTATGATTTAATTATTTTCACTGTTATAAATACGATGTTATAATTTGTAATTTAAACATATATTTCCATTAATTTACAATTAATTATCAAAACAAGATAAGTTGTTATTAAAATAATAAATGTTGTTGTATAATGGATATTAATTACAAAATGATAATAATTTAAAAATTTAAGTTAAGACAATAAATATATATGAAATTAATTTAAAGTGTAATTTATTTATATTAAAATGCAGTTTTGAAACATAAAATATTTTTTCTTTTTTTTCTTATTTTTAACTTGGAAATTTGAACCAAAATCCATTTAGACCAAAGTCCATTTAAACCAAAGTCAAGGAATCGTTCCATCCATATAAGCTTGGTTTGTTGATGTTGGACATTCTACTACACAAGACCCTTTACTAGTCATTACATATCCATCCTGACATTGTGTGCACGTGTATTGTAATGAAGGACTGTCGAATAACGACTCAGTACAAGTCTTACAATTTTCAGGACAATTTACACATGTAAATCCATCATTTAAAACATAAAACCCGACGACCCCTTGACATGATATGACACAACTTTGACCCGCAGGATGATAATAGTGACCCATTCCACAATTTACACATTGATAATCAGTGCAATCGTTGATATCACATGATCCAAATGGAGCACATTGAGATGCTTTATATAAACATTCACTATCCACTCCATCAAAACTGTAATACCCAGTTTGACAGTCTATACATGTGTTTGTATTAATATCATAGTATTGAGATCTTGTACACGAAAAACTTGTTTGTTGTATTCCAAGAAATTTGGAGCTGGTGTAATTTTCACTTAAGTAAACTTTTTTGCTTGTTGAGATTGAAACACCGCTTTGTACTATTGGTTCAAAGAATCCATGATAAAATATTGTTGTGACATACTCCAAGTTATCTTCAATTAAAAGAAGATCTGCTGTAGAAAGTTGAGTCAACCCTGTTGCTAACTTCAACGAATCTTTTCTTATAAAATTCACTTTTTCAGACCCCACAATCTTCGTTATACTACTTGACTCAAACATATTCGCTGTTATTATAGTTTGCCCACTCATATCAAAAGTGGTCATTTGTTTTGTGTTTGCAAACACTGAAGTACCCAATTCCACACCATAATAATTCGAAAGTTTGAATGTTATCAAATTGGTTTGGTAAAAAGCTTCATCTCCAATATAAATCAATTTAGGACAATAACTCACTTTATTTTCATTGGGACAGAGTGTTGTTATGGGACAGTCATAGAAGGCCCTGTCGCCTACACTTTTAAGCTCACATCCTCCATTAGCTGTTGTTAAAGTGGTCACAGACTCAAAAGCAGAGTTGGACACTTTCTCGGCATTTTTAAGGTCAAATGTAGTCAGCCGTGTCCCATAAAAAGCTTTCACTCCTAAAGAATTGAGTGATAACCCAAATGTTGCAGAAACTAACTTTGTGCAACCACTAAAAGCCATTTCACCAATTTTAACTGCTTTTTCCATCGTTACTGAAGTGAAAATGTCGTGGTTGGTGAATCCATAATCACATATTTCAGTACCAATCGTGATGACTAAATTAGGATCACAATCAGTGGAATTATCTTTGTCGTAATATTTAATACAACTGTTGTAAAAAAGATCTTCTATGTAGCACTGTCTCAAAGCAAAACTCAAATAAACCAAGCTCAGAATTAAGAACATAATTTGTGTTTTCTCAGATGTGTGTAATTGTTTATATCATGAATTATTGTGTATTATTTATTATTGTTTTGAACGAAATAATGCGTATTGAAAATTATTTATTTTTATAAATAAAAAAGTGTTTTTGTCTTTAAAAAAACAGTAAAAATATAAGAAAAATAGCTCAAATTTTAATTACAATCTTTTGATTATTGATAAAACAAAAAAGGAAGGGTAGTTATGAAAATTTTAATTGATTTCGTTTTAAATAATTAATTTCGTTTTTTAAATAATACAAAAAACCCAATTAAATAGCGAATATTAAAAAATAAGTATGAAAAGGTTTTTTGTTTTTCTTATCAATTTCGACCAAATTAAACAATTTTAGGTGTTAGTTGTGATTAAACTATAATATATAAAAAATTTTAACTAATAAAACTCTACAACAAATTATATCGATCCACATACTATAATAATATTATAATAATATTATAGAAAATCAATATATAACAATTACACAATGTGTAGTTTTATATATTTATATACCAAGTAATTTAATTAGAAAATGTTAATACTATGAAAATATTTTGTATTAAACATCATAAAATTCATTTTAACAATTTATGTTATTGGTTTTTACTTTTATGGTTTAACCACGAAATTAAATAATTTAAACATTTTAAAAATTATTCAAAATAAAAATTTAAGTTTTTTCATAATCATCATTTCAAAAATGGTCCCGGCGGGGATCGAACCCGCGACCCTCGCATATCTCTTTTCTATAAGTACGATGCACTACCGACTGTGCTACGGGGCCTGCTAATTAAATCAATTGTTTTTCTTTCACATCGTTTTTGATATCTTCAAATGTTAAATAAACAATAACATAAACAATAATTTATTACAACAATAAGAATTAAATTTTACTCTCAACTCTTCAATGAGTTCACAAAACTCCAATTATTTTTATTTCCTAACCATCTCATCGTCTTCTTTCCAGTTTCATGTTTTGAGCTATCCAGCAAGAAATAATATAATACATATAGAGGGGATAAACAACGGTGTCGTATTTTTAACCGCTTCCACTTGATTATATAAATTTAAATAATTTTTATATAATAAAATTTATTGTACTGTTTACTAAAAAAAATGGATATGTTTTGTGGAGAGTTTTTCTGTCCAAAATAATAATTTGTATCATACTTTTTATTATAATGTTATTAGTTAAAACAATTAAATCGATAAGAAGCGGTTAACAAGTTTTATTTTTTGTGTTTTTTTTTCTGCACAGTTATTTCACCACAAAATCAATAATGCCACAAAAATATTATACTATTAGTGAATTAATATTTTATATTTATTTAATTATAAAACAATTAATTACTTTTATTTTAATTAAATATAGTTATTAATGTCATTATTAATCTTTGTTTTGCAAAAAGAACATAAAAACAAAATGGATTGTGAGAAAAATAAGACTTTGGACGATTATCAAAATGAATTGGTTTCAGACGACGAAGACGAAGTTTTCCAGAAATTAACAGTCGATGTAGACCACTTGGACATATCCATGATACTTAAAGAGGAAAAGATTAAAGATCAAATTGAAGAACAGGAAATATCACTGTCATTAATTCCCTCAACACAACGTTTATTAACTTCACAAGATTCACTTTGTCCAAATCCACAATCCGTAAATAACTCTGCAACGACAATTCCAAATACACAAACGCGAATTTCACTAGAAACTGTTTGAATAGATTATTTAATTTAAAAATTATACTATTTAATTTGTTTTGTTTTTTATCCTTTTTGATTTCTCAAAAATAGTCAAATCCATGTTTAGAAATTGATTGGTCAAAAAAAGACATGACAAACGATTTTTTTGATTGAAAAGTTTAAAAATGAATGTCGAAATTTAAAATGGATTTTGGATGAAACAGTTTTAAAATCACCAACCAATTTGTTTCAACATTTTTTTCATTGGATATGATAATGATAATTGTTGAGGGTATAAATCAAAAATCCCGAGAAGATACTAAAA
>NW_004191595.1:67597-70575 GCF_000330505.1 Entamoeba invadens IP1
ATACAAGGGTTGTATGAAGGGGATGTCACGTCGGGAGAAAATTGGCAGAGAAGTTGATTGAAGGCGTTAAAAAAATCAACAAAACCGACACTCTAAAAATACAAATGGATTCAAGATTTATTGAATTAAAAAATTTGGGAAAATGGAAGGAAGAAAACGTTGAAGTAATCGGGACTGTAAGAAAAACTAAAGAATTGCCGCTTGGATGGGACCAAAAAAACACCGACAACGAAATAAAATTAAATGTATTGAAAAAAGAAAAAAAGAGGCAGAGGAAGCTAAAAATATCGGGGAAAAAAGAAAACAAAAATCACTAAAATGAAAATTGAAAAATATAAAAAAGAAACAGAAGAAGACGCAAAAAAACGGGAAAACGCAATTAATGAGCTTGAAGAAATCACAAAAAAAGAAAAGGATGAAAATCCTCTTTTCAATAAATTTTGGGAATGTGGTCCAATATTATTGAACACTTTCAATCCAAATAAAACCAAAAGTGTTTCTATCGCTACAACATTCCTTGAAAATGTGGGTATTTGGGAAGAGTCAAAAAATAAGAAAAAAACAAACGTCAATAACGTCTACAATAAAATGAAGTTTCCCGTTGATATTTTTTATTTTCTTTGTGCTGAATTCCCAATACCTTTCAGATCTTTTCGGTGTACATTTGTTCTGTTCAAAAACATTTTGGAAATGACAATGACAAATACATTTGTTATCAGCAGGTGTTTTGATGATAAACTTGACCACGGAAAATTTTTGAGAAATTTAGCAAAAGAGCTTTGTGTGGAATACGTCAAGGAAAATTGCGGGAAAAGATCCAAACCTGAGCTTATTCAAATTATTTCCAATTGGCAAAAATTCAAAATGGATGTGTGGAAACAAGTTGATGAAATTTATAGAAAAATATGGTTTTGGATGAAGAATGTGCAAATGAATTGTGTTTCACGTGTTGTTGTGAAAGGAAGACAATGATGGAAATAGAAAATGATCAACAAGAAATTGAAAAAGATAAAAAGCGGGGAGGCAGAGGGAAAGGGAAATAAGGAAGTCTACAAAAGCTGAAAAGAACCAAAAAAATGTGTTATATTTGTAAACGCCCAAGTTGCAAGAGTCATCTTACTTCGTTGTGCAGTTGTTGCTTGGGGCAGAGTACTTTTACACGATAATTCGAAAAGCCTCAAGTTGTGGAAATTGATAAGAAAAATGAACGAACCCTCCTGCAACGTGACTAAGAAGACAAAGTGAATAAAAATAAATGATTTTTGATCAAATATTTTTATATTTGTTGTTTTGTTTTGTATGAAAGAATTCCCTTATGCATTTGACAATATTATGTATAAATAGATTTATTTACTATTATTATATGATTATTTTGTTTTGAGTATAATTTTGTTTTATGCAAGACTTTTGTTGTTATGTTTTAATTTAAATAAACTATTATATAGTTTAATAATTAGTAACAAAAAACTTCACAATTTTTTTTAGTTTTTTTAATTAAAATAGTTTTTATTAACTAATATTTATAAATATAAGTTTTAAATATAAAAAGTTTGATAATAATAAAATAAAGTTATCATACTGTTATTATCAACCAATAATGTTCTATTTTTGTTTTTTATTTTAAATTTGTTTTTAGTTCCATATATTTTTGTATGAATAATAATGGCAAGAGATATAAACACCAGATACTTATGCTACAAAAGTGACATAAGAAGTTGTATAAAATCGTGTTTAATGGTGTTTACTACTTTGCTTCAAAACCAAAAGATGAAAACATGGAAAATGTTTCAGATGGGCTTCATAGTAGTCACTAAGAAAATTCGGTCAAGAAATATCAAGGAAATTTACTACTCAAAATACTGCATAAATTTATTATATTTTTTACTCTGGTAATTCGTGATTTTTTATGAAAATATTTATCGGCTTGGAAATAATGGTTTCGGGTTTTTTGGGACTTCGATTGTGGATTTCCCGAAATTTTATAAAAATTATATCTTCGATATAATATCTTATTTAAATGAGTTCTTATTTGTTAGTTGGTTTGAGTAATATCCTAATGCAGAAAAATGTTAAGAAAAAATAAAACAGGCATGACAGTCTTATTTAAAAGACCAAACGACAAAAAAAGAAAAAAATAACACTGCCTCATTAAAAAATAACAGGGAAACAAGGAAACGTGTTAAAAAATGGAAGTGGTTTTTAATCCCTGTATGTAAAAACAACAAAAATATATTAAAAAAATAAAATTTAAAAATTTTATAATTCGCTATTTTAATATTTGGAGTGACATAAAGTAACAAATAATCAATTATGACAAATTATTGCAAAATTACAACTTTTTTCTTGATAATATTTTTTAATTATAATTAATAATTAATCAACTATTCAAAGAGAAATATGGCAAACAACAAATTATATTTTAATAGATTACATCATTATTTTATCATTATTAAACAAATTTCAATATTTTATAATATTATTACTAATTGTTTATATCTTTGTTTTGTATTATATAAATATGATATTAATAAACTATTTGATTTGTATATTAAACATTTTAATATATATTTAATTGTAGAAAAAATTCATTACAAACAAGTGCAACATAAACTTTTCTTTGTTTTTAATTCACAACAAAGGTGAAACTCTGTTTTTCAACAATAACAATAACAATAACAATAAGAAAAATTAAATTAGGTTAAAAATCGATATAAAATATGACTCAAAATTTAAATGATATGTTCAACTGCTTGTTTAAATAAAAATAATACAAATCCAAATTTACAAATGTCAAACAGAACAAATTAAACAGTAATGTGTATTGATTTTATATGGCACGGATGTTAAACACAACTTAAATAAAACAAAAATAAATAGACATGTTACCATATATGATTCTAAAACACTTGCGCTCGTAAATTGATAGAAATAGAACAATTGAATTATGCAACAAAATAAATGAATATAAAACGCAAATA
>NW_004191594.1:0-2177 GCF_000330505.1 Entamoeba invadens IP1
TATTGTTTTAATTGTTAATAAAGTTATAATACATTTATAATATTTCAATAAGTTTTCAAAAATAATACTTAGTACGTCATACTTTTTAACATTTCATTGAAGAAAATATCGTATATTGGTTATATTATTTTGAATTAACAATTTTTTATAACAAGTTATAATGTCATTAAACAAAATACACGGAATGCTTTAATGTATATAGTAATGTTCAAAAATGAAAAGTTGGTTTACTCTAAAATTGAATAGTTAATATTTTGTATGACTACGACGCAACAAGGTGCCATGAATTATACATTGTTGCCTTCGAATAATATATCGTTGTATTTCTAATAATATACAACCATTAAAACACAACATAATATATTTAGTAATCAAGTGTTGTGAAGTACAATATTTTAGCGTGTATGTTGTATATGAAAATGCAAATTGTGTTGGTGACAACATTTGTGTGTCTTCTTTGTGTTCGTTCGGTTTGGGATACATAAAATATGTTATTGTGGCAGTATTTGT
This sequence comes from Entamoeba invadens IP1, assembly GCF_000330505.1. NCBI lineage: Eukaryota > Evosea > Mastigamoebida > Endamoebidae > Entamoeba > Entamoeba invadens. The sequence continues at coordinate 511 of NW_004191594.1, forward strand.
TGGTAAACACATAAGTCATGTAAATGTATTTTTTGTAAATACTGTTCGTCTGACCCCTTTTTCTATATGTTGATGACTTAGAGTGCTCAAGGTGCACAAATGGTGTTGTTGTGAAATGTTTCGGTGATGGCTCCTTCAACAAAGACAAGTCACTCAATTGTAAAAAGGCACATCACTTATGATATAATATTTTCAACGTTGAGTTCAACAATATGTTAAATTTTTAAAGTGACATTTCCGGGTTATCTGCGAAATGATATTGAAATATGTGTTGTATTTGATGCAAAAATCAATCATTGCATTAGACTGACTGTTCTTAGTAGTGTTTAAAAAACCACAAATTAAAAGCTCGTTGATACCTTACATATAGCTGATCTTCAAACTTCAGAGACAAATTCTGACATACTTATTTATTAGTTTGAAAGTCTATACTCAATTCTAAAGTTAAATTTTATTAAAACGGAAAATGTCAAAATACACGGAACACACATACACTTATCAAACAGTTTGACACTATAAGTTTTTTAGAAGTCAGTATCAAACAAGGTGTTACATTGACTTACTCAAAATTGACACCAATAAAATCACAACTGAGTGTTTTCAAAGTATTTGGAAATGATAAAGCATTGATTGGAAATACCCTTTTTATCACTGTCACTGATTTAATATTTGAACAGTTATCATCAACAAATTCAATCATCAATGTGAATAAATTCAACTTGGAAGGTCTTAATATCAAATTTCCATCAAAAACCACAACTACACACATTCCACTCATTAACATGTTACTGCCAATGAGTGGTGCATCTCTTCCTACAGACACTGCACTTGTATCTAATTTCAAAACATTGATTAACAAATCAACATCTGTTTTTCAATGCCCAATGATGTACTCTGCACAGTTACTGACATGGAAAATTGCCAAAGAAAAGACACCAGTACAGAGTATAAACAGAGTTATAACATTGAAATTTCAACCGCCGTGTATAGTGTGGTTAGACTTGAAAACAATGCAGAAAAGACAAAGGATTATGATATTGTTAATGTGAAACAGGACTGTGTGACAATTCAAATAATGAAAGGAGGCATTTATACATTGAACATACACATGAGTGGAGAAAGGGTGATGTGTACTGGTGATGATGCAGATAGTAAAAAGTGTAAAATTGTAATCAATACTTATGTTGATACAAATTAAATTAATTTACTTGGAAAGAACATCATTTTGGAGAAAGACCTCAATATTGATAATGTAATATCCTATGTTAAAAATAACGGGAGACGTCTCTTTGAGTACATTTGAAGCAACACAAATGTACATTGAAATGGTTGAGAAGGGCATCAAAAGAGTGGAACAATATGCATCTTTTGGATCACTTTTGCTTGTAAAAATTCACACATTTATGCATTTGAATCGTTTGATACTTCACTCTTACAATACATGGCTGGTGAAATTGTATTTGATGCATCAGACAATCAGGTTGTTTTGAACGTAAACAGGTTTGAAGTGAACACCACATTTGTACAATCGGCAAAGGATCAGTGCATCACTCCGATTATCAGAAAGGCATTCACAAATTGTGAACCTATGAACATAGACGCTGTATCAGAACTTGTGTGGAAAGGTTCTGTAACATTCACAGACAGGACAATTGTGTATTACGGCT
>NW_004191594.1:2277-3549 GCF_000330505.1 Entamoeba invadens IP1
CGGGTATTTGTTTTCTATAAATTGGTCACAGTTGCACGAAGATAAAGTGGTGCCATCAACAATCATTCCCATACCACTTATTGCGTATCTATACTCTGTCATGACTTTGTGTATAATATCCTTCGGTAAAACGTACAGTATATTCTCATCTATCACCAACCGAGCCGCATTGTAATCAAAATTGAACTGTAAATCAAAACGTATGCTGTCTGCTTCAAGTAGTTGCGCCAATTCCAAAAGAGTCACTTCTTTTCCCCCAAACTTAAGTTTAAAAAGTCCAAAGTATCCTTCTATCGCATTTGAAGTTGTTCTGTTTGAAATACACTCCGTGACGCTTGGTCTCCAGCAATCCATCACATTAAGTAAACCTTGGATTAATCGAATTTTATTTTTAGTACGGTCTTCTTTTTTCATTTTTATTAGCTATTTTTAATTCATTAATAATTTCAAATAGTATTTGTCTATCATTTAATATAATGTTATCACTTCCTTCAATTCTTTCATTTTGATCAGTACTGAGATCCGAGCCACTCATCGTCATTAACGTTTTGACAAAGTCTGTTTCTGAAACCGTTTTATCAATCATTTGATACCACATATGAACAATATTTGACCTTTCACCAAAGGCAACGATAAGATCTCTTGCAATATGCCTGTGACAAAAAACGAATTTGATTCCAGAAAAAACCGAAGAAAGTGCGGAAATCTGTGACATGCACCTATCACACACAGCCAAATTAAATTTTCTAAATTTAGAAACGAATTTGAACAAGTTGAAAAATGAATCAGTTGTTCTATCTCTTAATATATCATAAAAAATAATATGCGTTTTATTTTTTTCGTCTAAAGACACTGCTACTATTAAAGGCAAATTGAATACATTAGTTAAAGCTGTATCATCTATAAACATTCTATTTGAATAATCAGTTGAAATTTGATTGACGTTGAAAGCAAAAAAGATACAAATTGTCCTGAACTGTTTTTGGTAAAGTGAGTTGAAAAATGTTTAGTTTTTTTCGGCTTACAAAAATAGTTGTTGTGTTTGATCAGGTGAAAATTTATTAAACGAAGATGAAATAAGACGTCGAACTACTGATGGCTTGACTGCAAGATTCATTGTAGTGACAATTTTTGATGGGGAATAATGTATCGTAGCAAGCTTTTTCATCTCATTTATTTGTTCCTGTGAAAAAATAATTCTCATGTGTAATGGAATATCCGTCGTAAAGTTGTGGGAGTGATTATTTGTTATAACAATATGTTTAACCATTG
>NW_004191594.1:3649-11700 GCF_000330505.1 Entamoeba invadens IP1
TTCTTTTTTTGTAAAAATGAAAAACATTTTATTTAACATTTTCAACAAATAGTCTAAAATTTTCAATATTATTTTTTGTTGTTTTTAATGCACTTTTGGGAAAGTTTATTTTAGTCGGATGAAAATGAGTCAAGAATTTTTAAAACGGCCAATTAAATTAAGAATTACACTTGAAAAACAATTAGTTTTTTATATTGGGATTTTTTATTTTTATTTAATAATTGTTATAAAAATGTTTTTGTGTGAACTGAAATTGTATTTTATACAGATCATTATAATAGTAATCATCAATCTTTCATTTTTTATAAAATTTTGTATTTTTGAGTTATTTTTAAGTCTGAATTTTTCGATATATATAAAAAACTCGATGATATATACAATTTATACAATACAACATATAACAAACATGTATATTACATCTATTGAAGATCATTGTATGTTTACTTTTATAAACGAAATACATGTAGATACCTATGTATTCTAAATTGATGTATTTTTATGATCCAATATTTTACTTCATATAAAAAATAAAAATAGTTATATAAAAAACATATGCTGTATTCAACTTACATATAAACATCAAGAGATGATTGAGATTTAAAATTTGATTGATAAGAACCACTTGATTCAAAAATATATACAAAATAAACCAAGTTGATTATTTTATTATAGACTTCAATAAATAAAACAGGTTTACAATTATTATATAATATTGTTATTATTATTACCAGCAATTGAAGTTCGATAGTCACAACTTCTTAAATTGGATCCGTCTTTAAACAAAGATACTCTAAAAGTCGATTCTCCACTCTCAATAAGAGTTCCAGTGGTTTTATTGGACCCAATTAAAGACATTAGACACGGACGTGTGATGTATATAGACTTGACTTCAAAAGTCTCAAACATGAGTTGCGCCATCTTTTCTCGTGCAAGTTGTGGAAGTTCAAAGTCTTCTGTTAGTAATACTGAACGATCTATTTGATCTACTCTCAATTCATTGTTAAAAGTGTGAGCCCATATTTCTTTCATCAAGTCCCAGTCTTGGATCTTCCCTTTCTCAATCGGATGAATTGGATTTAACATCCTAACTTATACATCACTTCATCCCCTATATAAAGGCTTTTCAAATAATTTCCAAACGAAGGTCTATATTTCGGTTTACCAACTATGTTTGGGAACACATTATTTGGGACTTTGTCTCCAGCAAATCCAACTTTAATATTTGCAGCCCCGTTATCAATTATTAAAACACGATTATCGTCTGTATCCATTCAAATGTTTTTAAGATATTATAACATTCAACTTTATAATATAATATACTAGTATACTATACTATACTATACTATACTATAATGTAATGTAATGTAATATTATATTATTATATTTTAAAAATTATAATTGTTATAGTATATTATACAATAAATTATAAAGAACAACACAAAACACTAAGAATTCACAATAAATAAATGAAAATCAACTTGTCAAACTCTTAAGAAGTTGTGTGAGCTCCTCACCCTTTTTTTCATCTGCGTATGTGTAATTCATTAACAACTTTGACTTAATTTGCGCAAGCAACTCAATAATTTCAACATCTGTTTGGTCTTTTTGTAACGATTCGATTTCCCAAGTGATTTCCTTCACTTTTTCGTCTGTCGATTGTGTCGATGTACCAACTTGTGTTTTTACTGTCGCGAGCTTTTTCTGTGACTCGGAGAGTTTCGCTTTCGCGTCGGTGCAAAAAAGGATTAATTCATCGAGGATGTCATTCATGCCTTTTCAAGTTCTCTCGTGTTTTTCCTTGATAATTTATTAACGAGTTATTTTTTTAAAAAACAATTTAAATTAACGAGTTGCTTTTGTTCCCATGTATTACCAAAAAAGTACTCGTTAATTAAATTATACACTTATAAAACAAACTTGTTAATTTCATTAACAAAAAAGAGACTAAACTTGAAAAAAAAGATAAGAACTGGATTATCAAATGGATCAACAAGAAACAACACAATCACCATATGAGCAAGTTGCCCAAGAGGGTCTCGACAATATCCCCGGCTATTTTGGGAACGAGATGTTCAATGAGAAAGTGACATTTTTCACGTGTGTAGGGGATAAGTCTTCATATAGTATTCCTTCCGCTGTTGGTCTTCGTCTCTCAAAGAACTTTATGAACTATAATAAATACTATATTATAGTATTTGTCATCTGTCTCTTCCCAACACTGTTCATCAATTTTAAATTCTTTTTGACACAACTTGTCATCAATGCACTCTTTGTGACACTCTTCTACTTCTTCCCAACTATTCTTCCAAAGAGACTTGGTGGTGCTCCATTCACTGTGTTCTATTTTGTGTTGTTCTTCGTCATTTGTTTGGTGTTCAACACATTACTGGCTTATATACTCTTTCTCATCGCCGCTGCTCGTTTGTTCTTGTATCATCTTGTGTAACATTTTTCGTTGTAATTTTGTGACAATGAATGACACCATAGTCTGTTTACTCCACGCGATGACTAGGACAAACATCGAAGACGTTGTTGGAGAAGGGTTATAATTAATAATGTCTGTGCGGTCACTTTTCTCTCTTGTGTTCTTTCCCGCCATCACAAAAAACTGGCTCGTTTCAATTTAGTCACAATACTACTCTATAACTATAAGAAATAGTAATTTAATAATAAAAGTATAATTCAATACCATCCCTTAGATTGGCTCATTGCTTCGCAAGAATCCACCCAAAGTCGTACTTGTCGGGTAATCCTTTGTGTACGACGTCTGTGAATACACTGTCGCTCCACACAAATGGTTGGTTGTCTTCGTGTGACGGAGCTCCATAGATCCAAGCGTCCAATCCCATCGTTTTTGAATTGATTTTGCAGTCGACTGCTCCGAATGGACTTGGTCGATTCTCGTCCAAGTCATATCTTGCCGCGATAGTTGCGCCTGGTTTACCTTCAGTGAGTGGGTCCGTCTTAAATTTATTGAGTAACATGAACTTCTTGATTTGGTCGAGTGTGTTGATATGTTTTGCGTCCCGATCAAAGATCCTCCGTCGAGGTGATTTGGTGTATGAGTACCTTTCCCCGTAGTCTTTCTCTCGTTCTGTATAACCAGAAATGTCTCTTATTGTCTTAGAATATGGCGAGTTATATGACGCCCAATACCCCTGTTTTATTAAAACAGAAGTGACGTCTTGGATCTCGACTCTCCCCGGAATTTGCTCTGCAATCAGTAACAAGTCTTTCTGTGGGAGTTTACCAGTATCTGTGAATTTTGTGTAATCCAAGACCATCCACTGGTTGTTATAAGTCCCGCTGTTATACTGAGAAAACGCGTGTAACACACGTTGCGCTGTTTTAGCAAAGTAAATTGCCGACATGATTCTCTGCCACGTAAACAGTGAAGTGAAGGTGATATTTCCTTTGAAGATCGAAGTATTAAACACGGAGTTAGTTGTTTCTATAACACCAAAATGGGTTCTCTTTGACTTGAGAGTATAGAAGTCATCCTTCGAGTGAAGAAATCCCGGACTTGAAGGAAAGGTGATAGGTCGAGCGTTGCGGGTGTAAGCCAATACATATGTTTTGTATATCCTGGACATCGCATAATAAGGTCTCCACGTATTATGTGCCAAGACTATGTCTTTGTTGTGTGGAAGTATTCGAATGAAGCCAGTGCATTCGTGGAATATCTCGTGTGCATTCAATTTCTCCAGATTGATCATCGAGTACTTTGGTAAAGAGTCGTGTGGGACCAATTTATTGAGTGTGCTTAAGTCTCCCATAGCGTTAATAAAGTATATCTCCAACACACTTAACTTCTTGTCCTTATTATTATATTTGTTATATCCAGAGACCAACCCTCGAAATTGTCTAAATATTAAATTTTGATTCTTCCAATATTCAGTCTTGTTGGTCTTACATTGCTCCGCCCACCACAAATATTGTTTTGCCATAAAATTGGTTAATTGACGGGGTGGTCCTAATTTGCCATATTCATTAAGTCGATAATTGTCCCAAAAGTTTTGACTGTCTAATGAGTATAATATAATTATAATATTATATTTATAATATTACTATATTTGTGACACATTATGAAGATAACAAACAGAAGATGTTTAGTAAGAAATCCTTCAAGAAACCCAGCAGCAAAGGCTTGTTGCTCGGAAGGACTCTTTTTATTCGTTTCGACAGTGAGAAATCCCCACCCTTTTGTCATATGAGTGTCTTCATAATATCCAAAAGCCACCGCATCAACAGTTTTACCTTTCTCTATCATCCATTGGTTTCTCTTCACTGCGCTATAAAGATCTTTAGCACGAGACATATTGATCAAATTGAGTACATGTAATAAGACGATCAATACCATGATTATTCAGTTCCCTTGATTGTGACCATTTTTCATATATTTTCTATTTCTATAATTATTACTATACTTGTCCTATAATTATTATTACTATAATAATTACTTTAATCAAAACTATAATTATTACTTTGAAAAACTCACCAAAGAAAACGACTTAATTAACACATCATTTACCTCTCTAAAATGAAAGTAAATACACCTTAGTTGGGTCTGTCTCTTGTGCATTATTCTGCGAGAAGTCGATGGTGTGCTTCTTTACAAATATTCTCGAGACTACAAATACCACGCCAAACGCTATTAGTATCACAACCGTCGTCCCGATGCCTATCAATATAACCCACACAATTGGTATGACTTTACACCCCTCTTCGGTCATTCTCCTTTTCCTTCTATATTCAACTCGTGTACTATACAATTATAATAAAAGTATTAATAACAAACCTGCTTGTCATCGGTCAACTCTTCTAACCCGTTACACGTCTCTTTTATCACACCATTCACACACACCTCTTTCTTTCCACATTGAGTCATTTCACCATAGTCACACTTGTACCCGACATCACAGTCAGTACAATCATTTTGAATGTATTGTTCATTTACTTCACATGTTGAGTTGAAGCAATCTTCTGTGGTTGATTCTTTACAAAATGGCAAACATATGTTGTTGGAAGCCATGTGTTTCTTATCACATTGTTCGCAAGACGTGTTGTTGTCGGAGCTGATTGAATTTTTCCCACAAAATTCACAAGGAAGGACTTTGTCGAATCCGACGTAACGAGTCCCATCTGCACAGAACACGCAGCCCGTGTGACTTGGGTTTGGGATCATTGGGGCTTCGCACGAGTCGCATTTCACTGAGTTTTCTGTTACCGAATATTTATTCGCTTTGCATTGAAGACATTCATCCGCACCATCTGAATCTGAATATGTGCCAGCAACACATGGCAAACACCTCGAAGTGTTAGTAGAGTAAGAACCTGCCTTACAATTAATACACCCAGTTTTCTCTTCATTTGGTTCTTGACCAGCTTCACATGGTATACATATTTTATTCGCACTATCATAATATTCAGTCGAGAAACAACCACCTTCATTCCCTGATGAAAGAGTAAGAGATGTCAATAGAAGTAATAACATTGATTTTAATAGTTCTTTACTAAGTAATTTATTGGATTAGTAATAATTAAATATATTATAAAATATATTATTAAATATATTATTAAATATATTATTATTAATAACTCAAAATATATAGTAATTCTTGTATTAATTATAAACTACTTTGAAATTCTATCAATGAAATAATAAAAAAATTATTAAATAATAAAATAAGTCGCTCAATCAATTAGAGTTCTGTATAAAAGATTCAAATTGATTTTGCGACTGTTCCACACTGGCTTCGCCAGTTGTGGTAAAGAAAACTGGTTCCAAGTTGTTGATTTGTTCGTTCTGCATTTGTGAAGAGTTAATGAAGTTGATTGGATATATTGTATTCGTAAAGTAATCGTAATACATTGGTACCAAATGACTTTCTTGAGGAATAAAGACATATTGAGTGGGTTGTAACGCCTCACCACAACTCACACTTTGTGTTTGTCCAACACCAAAGGTTGCCGAATTAGTTTGTTGTATGACCACCGTGTTGTTAGCATTAATAGAATTGGTTCCCACACTTTCTCCAGTAGTCACTGTTGGTTGTTGAGTTATTTGGTTCGAAGGGGTATTAGTTTCAGAGCTTAAAGTTCCTTGAGGTGTATTTGTTGACGTATTAATAAGACTCAAATAGTCGTTAAGTGTCACCTGTTGGAGGCAAACAACCTTTTTAGTATAATTTATCGGGACACTGTTACCCAAGAATATAGCAGTATCCCTCTTCTTTAATTTGCCGTATTCGATTCCTTCAAAAAAGTTTTTAAAAATATGAAGAGCATTGAGTCCATCAACGTTCTCGGCATATTCTCTGTCTTTTAAAACGAATTGACCATTGACCAAGCATGGCAATTTATTAAGTCTTTCACTTGACACTTTTGTAGGGTTCTTCGACTTTTTAGTTCCTTTTTCTTTCAAGTCTTCAGTTGGAAAGTCCCTTGCAATTTTGTGGTTAAAGTAATTAATTAAAAGGAGTTGTCTGTCGTTCTGATTTTTCATTGGCTTTGAATCGACTTGGACCATCTCGTCGTTGTCATTGAAGACTAAAGCACCCTTTTCGACTTTATAAGTGTAAGCATTGTCATATACAAGTACCCCATTGGTATCGAAGATTTGGGTGATCTCAAAGCGCTCGGCCATTTTAAGTTGGTGTTTCACTTGATTTAAAACGATGAACTGATAGTTTCGTGCAAGGGCCATATAATTCATGCAAGCGTGGATGTAGTAATATCTCGAGTTCGTGGAGTTCTGCTTGTTCAGTACGTCCTTCTCTTTCTTAGAGAGTGTTGATTGAATGGGTTTTGAATTCGACATGAATGTTTGTCTTTGGAGTTTTTCGATGAAATGTTGCGTTATTTAACTCATTGAGGTATTGAAGAAATGGTGTGAAGTAATGTGTTTGACTATTATTGCTATAAATTACAGCAATATAACGGGTTACTCTTATAATCATCCTAATTAAGTTAATGATCCGGCATTGATATACTTAGATGACAAATCTTATATTGATAATTAATGTAATTATAATGCATAGTTATATTTGGATTCATCACTTAAAACAAAGTTCATATTATGTTCATAAATAAATAGTTGGTTACTCAGAAGCAAAATTAATTTTGTATCATGACGTGTAATGCATATATTTTAAATTAGTCCCATTTTCCACAATTAAAAGGCAAAAACAAGAGTTTATAATTTTTAAGTAAAAGTATGAAAAAATTGCCTTTCCTTATTTTAGTTTTTTTTATTCATAATTTTTATGAATCTATCTTCTTTAATTATTTTAATATAAAACTCTGGTTATAAAATAATAAAAAAAATAATTAGATAATATGGTTAGAATAACTATTAATATATAATTGAGTGTAATTATTAACATAATTTAAACATATAATTTTTCATTTTGCTAAAATAATAAGAATTTTTTTTTGAATAGGATCTATGAATTATAGTAAAAAACCTCACCTTTTTTTGATATTTGAGATATAGAAAAAATTAGTATTTTTTACAACTTTAAAAAAAAAATGTAAAAAAATACAATTTTGTAAAAAGTGACCAAAATTGTTATGTTATTTTTGACCAAATAAAATTATAAAAAACAAAGTTCGAAAATAATTGTTTTTTTTATCAAGAAAAAAATTTTTAATTTTTTAATATCATTTATTTTATATATAGTTATTTTTAAATTACAGTGTTTTAATAAATAATAGTAAAACAATTATGACATTTGCTTATGGCTGTTGGCGACTTTTTGAGTCCCTTCAAAAGTCGCCGACTTCTTTTAGAACTAAATAATTATTAACTTTAATAAATTATACTATATTCATTATTGTCTCAAAAATGTGTTAAAACACAATAGTTGTTATAATTTGTTATATTATAATCATATAAATATAATTTGAAAATGATTTGAGAAGATACAATTGGGACGGTATTTTTTCATTTTTTTTTTTAATAATAATTATATTAAATTTATATGGTTTATTTTTTTAATTTCTTTTAAATGATAAATGGTGTTTTGAATAGTTATTTAACTAAATATTTA
>NW_004191594.1:11800-14410 GCF_000330505.1 Entamoeba invadens IP1
TGTTTATTTAGTTTAGGGATTTCCTACACTTAATAGCGGGAATCATTATTTTTTTTTATTATTTTTTTCGGTCGTTATTTATATATTTATAGTTATTATTTAATATTTTATTGAGACAATTGAATGTCGGTTTATTTAAAATTAGACTGTTTTACAAAAATAATGAATTAATAAATAGTTATGATTTATTATAAAGAAAAGCTATTTATGTCAAACTGAAAATGTCTAATTTTAAACCAAAGAAAAACATTAAAATTAAGATATTCGTTGTATTTTATTTAATGCTCAGTATTGCGTTAGTAAAATTATTATTATTAAAAAAAACGACAAAACATATAAAGCAAGTTATACAAAATTAGGAAGACACTTGTCAAAAGAAAACGTCTCTTTGTTGACTACAATACTTTTCGAGCAGTTAAGTAACTCTGTCAAGTATATATTAATATTCTTTCCCATTTCTCTGACTTGCTCTGTTTTTAAAAATAGTAAACCATCTTTGTAGATAGTTATTTCTCCTTCAAATCCATCAACATTTTCTTTTTCAATTTCCACAAAATACCCAAACTCAGAGAGTAAGTCCTGTAAGAGTCTGATTGTTTCTCGTCTTTTGGTGACTTGTGTCCTTCTTTTAGCCGTTTTAAGTGATGTGTTGTCTGTTGTTGATATTAGCAACTCTTGTTCTTTGGATCTTTGTTGGATGACTTGGAGGATATTGATAGTATCAAACCGGTTAAAAGTGATATCCTTGATCTTTAGGAATTGTTTCGTCTTGTAGCTTTGTCGATGAGGTCGACCAATTGATAGCGTGGCTACTTGAGATAACAAAGCAATGAAGACGGCCTGGACATCAACTTGAACATTCATTGAGTACATTTGTTTCTCTTTGAACTTCAGTTTGTTAGTAATTGAGTTAGCACTTGATGTTCTGATCAGTGGACTTTGACATGGGGAGAGTATGTAATCATTTTGAGGTTCAGGAGTACGGCGTGCTGTTTCCATCTCCTTTATGTGTTTGAAATTACAAGTTTGAAGGATTATAAATCCTCCAAGTACTTCCACGATATTTTAGTTATGAAAATTGAATGCCTTGTTTCTCTTTTTTATTCTTCATTTCCAAAATCGGAACTTGACCAACCGGATACCGACTCCATTGGGGGTCTTTAAAGAACTTTCCTTACATCAACAACCGTTATTTTTTGAATAATCGATAATAACTTTTAATTAAATTAATGATTTAATGACTCAAGATACAATCAAGACGTAAATAATTCTGAAGAAGAATTCTATTTATATTTTAGTAATTAGGATTGTTTGGAAAAATTCTCCATTTTTGGCCTTTTTATAACCACCAGAAATAAAAAAATGATAATTGGTTCTTCGTGCAAGGCGGGTTAATGGGAGTAGTCTTTTCTTTCATTACCAAAATTTTCACGTGATTTTTTGAGCCACAACGTTGCTTATAATAAAAATCCAACTCAACGGTTTATGTTGCAAGACAAAGATAAATAGGTATAACAATCACGTGCATTTGTGTTACTTTTAAATTAAAAATTGTTTCGTGTTACGATAAAATGGTGTTACAGAATAAACATCAATAATTTACAGAACAAATATTACTTATTTGCATGGCAATAGTACTTTTTGATTTCAATTATAATGTACTTAAAATGGCATAAAAGGTGAAAGATCAACTTTAAATAAACAATCTAACACACTTTTGATATAAACGAATAATAACACGATAATGGTATACGCTTTTAAAATTATTTATAAACCGCGGAACAACAACAGACCATTAGTAAACAAAAGTTTAAAACAACTAAAGTGTTTAGTTTAATTTATAATAAAGAATCGTTGTAAAACAAAGAATAATATTTGGTGTGAAATTATTGCAAAGCCACATAATTTTAATCAAAAATAAACTTAAAAATCGGGAACACTTGTTTAAAAAATGGCAAGACTGTTCTTGTTTTATTTTTGATAAAGTTTTTTTTAGAAATGAAAATTTTTCGTTTTTTTTATAAATCACTGAACGTTAGTTCAAAACAGAGACAATCAAATATTAGAGTTAACATTTAATTGATTGTTTTGTTTGGCTTCTAATAAACCTTGTTTACAACAGTAAATTGGAAAATACAATTGCGTTTTCGTGTTGAAAAAAAACAATATTAATGACAAATAAATTGTTTGGTAAGAAAATAATCAGTCTATTTTGGGGTTTTTATTAATGCCATTCGAAAAAACTGACTGAATTTTTGAAATAAAAATTGTCACAAATAAAAATATAAAAACAACAAAAAATAAACTAAAAAAGCTTTATTAATTGTTAAAACATTCCAGGGTTTTCTCATTTTTATTTATTCATTTTTTTGTTTTAATAACTATAATATTTTAACCACAATTATATTAAACACCAAAATAAATGTTATTGACCAAGTTCCATTATTAAATAATAATTTGACAAAAAAATTCTGTTCCAAAAAATGTCAGTGTTTATTATCATCTTGAAGTGAGTTTGAGGATCGGTAATGGGTATTTACGTTAAAGAACTATTTGATAATTAAATAAAACAATTTAAAAATATAAAAAAAATGTGTCTGTAATACATAT
>NW_004191594.1:14510-17313 GCF_000330505.1 Entamoeba invadens IP1
TCATTTTTACTGGTAAAATTAACCAAAAATAAATTCGACAGAAATTTTTCAGATTTGTTTCAAACATGAAACTAAAAAGTTTAAAAATTTAAAAATTTTAAAAAGCAAATGAATTTAAATATATAAAATAATTAATGTTTCATAAGAGTTTTTTTACAATTTTTTTTATACCCATCTTTGTGTTGTTGCTTTTTTACAATTCCAAAATGTGAATCACAAACTGTGAGTACCTGTCAGCATTATTATTGGTTATGATTGTATATTTTTAAGATAATCCTAAAAATAAAGGCATCATTTTTGATTTTCATATACTGTTTGAATTTTGTAATGATATTCGAATATTTCGAAGTATAATCCTTTCAATATTATTGAAACTTAATATATTAACAATTATATCAATTAGTTTAAATTATAAACAATTATTGTTGTTGTTGCAAGTATATTTCGGAACTCAAACACATTCGATATAAACATTAAGTGAGGAGTGTTTTACATCAAGCTGTGATTGTTGACAACTCGATTTAAAAAGTCAACGACTTTTTCTATTATAACTATTATTATTTTCGCAAAGAATGTGTATTCATCTTTAAGCATTTTAAATGTAAAGTTATGATAAATATTAAAAATAGGTATATTAACTCAACATATTCTAAAAATAACATTTACATGTTGTGTTGTGGATGAAATTTACAAATTATGTAACAAAAATTTGTTAAATAAAAGCTAAAAATAAAAATGAACACTAAGAATATCATAAAATATACTTAAAATAGCAAAAATGTTGAATGGAATTTTTTAATATAAAATATTTTTTTATTTTTTATTTGAAATTTTTAGAAGCAACTGGTGGATTTATTAAAAACGAATTATTAGAATTACATTCTATTTTAGTTAAAGTGGATTAAAATTATTAATGATATTGCATTTTGTTTTGACAGTCGTTTTTGGATTCATTGAAAATCGTACAAGTGGATTTTGAATAAAAAAGACAAAGGTTGTTAAAAATATCTCAGTTAACAAACCGGAAAACAATGAAACGTATTTTGCAACATTTAAACAACATTGGAATGAATAACTTGTTGTATAATAAAATATAAAATAATATTTAATTTAAAACAGTCAGTCTTTTTATGGCATTTTTTAAACTTCGAACTACAAGTAATGGAATATATCAAGATATTATTTAAATTAAAAAAATGCTCATTGAATTGCTTTTTTAAATTTTATAAAACAAATTGAAATTTTCACACATTTTTTTTTCTAAAATATTTAAAAAACAACTAACATGTATAGTTAACCTTACAATACTGTTACTATTTTAAATAAAACACAAATTTAATTTTTTTTTGAACTTGATATAATATACAAAAAAACTTACCTTGTGACGACTCTTTTGAAATGTAAACAGTAAACAAACCAATCACGCAAACAATTTATAGGTTTTTCTTTTTTCTTTAATTTTTTGAAATATATTAATTAAAACACTAAAGGTATTTGCGTTTTCATCAACAAAACATTTTTTTCAAAAAAATGTTTTATAAAAGAAAAAAAAAGAATCGTTAGGTTAAATTAACTTTATATATTATATGATTATGATATAAATATGATATATTATTTATTTTTTATGAATTATAATATAATATATTATATTATAAAAATAATAAATTAAATAGAAAACAGATTTTATATTGATATTACTTTAATTAGTTAAAATTATTTGTTTTTACTGCTATTTTTTATATTATGATAATTAATAAAATTATTATTATTTTATAATTTTACAAATTTTTATAATAATTTAAATAATTTACAAGACAAACTTTTTAAAAATAATTTAAAAATATTAAAACAGTAATAATTGTTATTGTATCTTTATGACTTAAAAAGACAATAATTATATAAATACATAATTTTAATTTGGTTTTTTAAAAAATATATTTTCAAAAATATAGTAATTTATTATTATTATTTAGAATTGTTTTAATTTCAAAAAAATATTTATAGAAGCTTTCAAATAAATTTGTTCCATCAAAGTTAATTATAGAACAAACAGGTATTTTTTTGTTTCCACAAAACATCTTTAATTTGTCGGCAACATTTCCATTATAATTCTCTATTCATTACTTATTTCATAAATAAAATATGTTTCATCAAAACCAAATAATAACAGTTAATAAATTATTTGAAGACCAATTGTTTTTTCCTTGAAGAGACAAGTAAAAAAAGAATATGTTCTTTTTGTTTTATTCCAACCTTTTTATAAATATTTAAGACTTGACAACCTGTAATTTTCAGAATGAAAAACATTATTATTGTTATATTGGCTTTAATTACTTTTCTTGGTGTACGTTCAGATCCGTTGAATGAGTTTAGCGGAGATGTAGACTATTATGATCTTGGTGGAATGGGCCGAGGCAAAAATGCTGGTTCTTGGCAACACTCTTATGAAGGTGGATATGATATATTTTATTACCTTGCAATGCAACCTTGGAGACATTTTGTATGGACCAGAAAAGAAGGAGATACTTGGGTAAAGAAGATAATGAATGAAGACAACAACGTCAACTCATTCACCAATTTGGATTCTCAACCTTCACAGGACTTTTGTCAAAAAGAGTACGGTTATCCCATTCAAAAATTTGAAATAGATTGGATGGCAAACCCCACAGACACTTCACATTTGAAAGCAGTGAATGTAAATGGAATAGTGTGTTACCAGTATACTGCAAAAAGTCCTCTTGCTTATGTTTTGTTGAGTAAAAAACTAAATTATGACACACGAAATGAACTCTATGATGTATGT
>NW_004191594.1:17413-22816 GCF_000330505.1 Entamoeba invadens IP1
GCCCAAACAAAAAACTCAAAGTGTGACCAGTACAAGTGTAATGCAAATCTGGAATGCTCTGTCGAACCAAAGGAATGTGTAAAAACAATGCCATATATTGAGATGGATTGCTATATCGCGAAATGCAATGAAAAGACTGGACAATGTGAGAACAGATTAAGTTGTGATACATTCTCTTCATGTGGAGGCGGAGCATCTGGAGAATCAATCTGTTATTGTAACGCGACGACGAACAATAAATGCTTCTGCGAGAAGAAAGAAGGCGATAACAATTGCGATAGCAATAAGAACGAAATATGCGATTACACCCAAGACCCTCCGAAATGTGTTGTATCGAGATGTAAGGAGGATTTGACTATCTCTGGGTGTCAATACCAGAAATGCAATGAAACCACTGGAAATGCATATTATGTTGACATTGAATGCACTGAAACAATAAAGGAAGTAGATAGCAGATGCAAAGACATGTTTACTTATATCTGTATGGATGGAAAGTGCGTTGTAAAGGCGGTTGTATCTGAAGATGAGCTGAAGGTAGAATGTGGGTACTGTGAATACAACTCTGTCTCAAATAGTGTGGTATATATTTCTAATTGTGAGAAGACACAAAGCAGATGCGGATCTTTTGAAGGAAAATGCATCGAAGGAAAATGTGTCTATCCACAAAGTGTAAGTGCTGATCCAAACGTATTCTGTCTTAATTGTACTTCTCTTTTGTGTGGTGGAGATTTGGATGTATACAAATACAGTTATAACGAGGTGACAGGATTGTGTAGCTATTCGTTAATTAGTCAAGTACCACAATGCTCTGTCTGCTCGGAACAAAAGTACACTTCAACTTGTAAAGGCAAAGAATTGGAAAAAACTTGGACATCTGAAGAGGGAGTCTCGATGAAATACAAGATACCAAAGGATTGTAAGAACGACCAATGTATCCCAAGATATCCCCTTACATGCCAAGAGTATGATCTATTTGGAGAGATATTAGACACGTTTGGAAACTGCAGAGATTATATGCGTGCTTCATACCATTACAGCAGCAAATTTGATACATACAATTTTGCATATGGATATAAGCAAAGTGAAATTTTCATGGACGAGGCTGACGAAGAGGCGTATTGTGAATGGACCTTTGAAAAAATCAATTGCAAGAAATGTGTTTCCCACCCCTCGAATGGCAGTTTTGAAGATATAGATGAGTGCCCCAAGAGAGAAAATGGTGTTGACTATATCTGTTTGAACAATGAGTGTATTGTTGACCCCGACTTCTCCTGTCCAGTCGAACACTGTGTTGTCAAGAAAATGAACGAAGACAACTCATGTGAATTTTTGTATGATATGTGTGAAGCCAATGAACTGAAAGTTGAAGACGCCAGAAAGGTGCAAAGCGAGAAATACGACAAAATCGGGAAGACGATGTCATGTGCGAATATTGAATGTCTTGGGACCCGCTGCCCGGTATTTGCAAACGACCAAATGTGTCAAATTAACGAAGGTGAACATCCGGACTATGGTTGCAGAGTATCGCTTGAGAGGTGTGATACTGCGAATGAGGTCTACTGGTGTAAATTTAAATCAATTGTAAAACCGGAAGAAGACAACAAATACTTCCTTGAGAGGGACAATGTCAAATTGAATAACAAGTGCTTCAATTACTATTGTGAGGAGAATTGTACAGGAGAAGGGAAGAATTTGACCTGTGAACACCACTGGAAAATCGATGAAAGCATCTCAAATGCAAATCCACAACCCAGAAATCCGTGCGAAGACGCAACATGTAACGCATTGACTGGAGAAACTGAATACGCAGAAAAACCATGTTTTGTCAGTGAAGAATTCCCAACTTTGACTGCAAATCAAGCAAGATGCTTCTACTGCAAGTGTTCATATATCGATGGATCACCTTCACTTATTATGTACGCAGAAACTGAAGACGAACATTATGAATTGGATCAATGTGGGAACTGTAAGGTGATGAATCAATCAGATAGAACACAACAACTGAATCAAAAGGTGGAGTGTGTGTTGAGTGCGGAAATGAACTCGTCTGGTGCTATTGCCGCAGCCACTACTGTTGCTGCTGTTGTTGCGGCGTTGGTTATTGGAATGGTGGCAGTCTCTATTGGTATATTCAATACATACCAGTTGATCACCTCTGCTATGAAGAATGTTGTGTCAGTAGCCGCGGAAAATCCACAGTTCCAGGCTGCTGAAAATGTAGCAGATAACACCAACTTTAATGAGTAGATTGAGTACGTTTTGAATTGTTTTTTTATTATTTTTAAATTTGTCTAATAAATCAATAAATTTTTATTTTTCAACTTTTCAATGCGTTTTTGCATTGGTTTGTTATAAAATTATGTTTGATAATAAAGAAGTTAAGAACAATCAAAGAAATATTCAAATACAAAATTTGAATGACAACAACACAAACAAGCAAAATGATGGTTGACTATTATTAATGTTCGTGATGTTGAGGATTGTTAACACTTTTTAATTAGAATATAACAACAGATGTTTGATAACAATAAATATAAATATAATTAGAGATATGCTGTTAAAAAGAGGTGGTTTAAAATACTAAAAAAACATTATGTCATAGGAACAATAATCAAACGATTTTTTAACGTCTAAAAGAAGAACATATTTCAAGGAACGAAAATAAAAAGTATTTGTATAAGTGTTGGATTTGGATATAAAAAATGTGAAAATAGAATAGTATTTTTATAATTTCATAATACTAATCGAAAGATAGAATACAACTTTTTTAATAAATTGTATTCTATCAATTATCACTTGATAAAGTAGATAATTCATTTTCTTGAAGTAGAAAAGTTTTCTCCCAATTTTAAACTTTAATAGAAATTAATTGTTGAGAGGGAAGTTTCTGTGTTATATTTTTAGTGCTCATTCGTGAGGGAAAGGGTGTACATATCATAAAGAATAAATACACAAGGAATAAAAAGCCTTTAAAGAAGAGGACTATCTAAAGCATTGTCTATGAACAACTTGAACAAAAGAAGATCATTTAAGGTCGTTTCAAACACAAGAATATCAAAGCGCATTGTTGTGAAACAAAATATTGATGAAACACGTATTCAAGACTATTTCGACTGGTTGTTTGAACAATTGGATTCTGTAGAATCTGCATTTGAACCTGAAATTTTGACTATACTTTGCTCTGAACCAATTTATGATTCCTCTTTGAAAAGATCAACGGCTCCTCCATTGCTTGAACTTTTGGCGTTGTAATTTATATGATTTATGATACAAACAAGACTCTTAGTGTTTATTAATTGATAACTAGTTGTACTTTTTTCATTGAACAATCTTAATAAAATTTATTGTGTTATGACAATAAAATTCTTTAAGATTATTTTCTTCAAAAAGTATTATGATATTATAGTAAAATTCTCTAAGATTATTTTCATCTTAAACTGTATAGATAATAAAATGATCAGAACTAAAGTCGTCATCCTTAAGTCAGATGAAACACGGTTATATCATCATCTCATTATAATTTTATTAATATAAAGTCCACTTCTTTTTCATTCCAACCAAAGTATCAAATACAACTAATACGAAACAAATACGAAATTATGGGATTTCTAACAAAATATAAGTATAATAAAATAAACTATACTGAATTATACTATTTAGTTTCCACAAGTTAATTGTAAGGAAACATATTTTTCAAGTCAAAATTTAGCAAACAAGAAAATTAAAATGAACTTAAACGACTCCACACACAACACAGGCGAGAATTTACATATCGAAATAGACGAAGAAGAAAATCAATCGGCGCCTCCTCTCGAGGATCTTCACAAACAAAGTTATATTTCCGTTTTTGGTTGTTGCTTTGGTGGGCTGTACTACACGTTTCAGTCCGAATACAAATTTGTGCGGCTGTTAGCACTTCAGTCTTTTTGTATAGGACTTTTGGACTGTTTAATAATGACTCTTGCATTTTACTATGCCTCTTCGACACGAGTTCCAATAGT
This sequence comes from Entamoeba invadens IP1, assembly GCF_000330505.1. NCBI lineage: Eukaryota > Evosea > Mastigamoebida > Endamoebidae > Entamoeba > Entamoeba invadens. Next base: position 21,415 of record NW_004191594.1, read on the forward strand.
CGCATTATCAATAGCGTTTTCTTTACTGACGTATGCCGCACAAATCATCGCGTGTTTCATGGGATTATTATACCGGAAATTCTTTGGGATCTTCCCTTTCAATTTGTGTGGACGAACGTCGTCGAGTGCCTTTATGCCTGATGCCCAAGAGAAGTGAATCTATTCATTGGTATCACTTTAATTTATTCCACTCACATAGAACAAAATGAATAAAAACGCATTGTATTTAACACATAAGAATAATAGAATGGCGATCAATCACAACACTCTTCAATCGGATGATTTGGCGCATTTGTACAACACAGAAACTTGAAGATCTTTTCGAGCACTGGATATTCCCAGATCTTGATATAATGATTGTCAACAATATAATAACAACACTCACATGAATAATCGAAGTATTGAGTTGGGAGGACAGCCTCAAGTTCTCCAAAAATGAAGACCACAACTATTAAAATTTCTATTGGAATGATTGTCACTGAAAAGGACCAATCGACCAATCCATCAAATTTTAAACACACAAAGACAATGACCACATACAGATATATAAACCCATACGAATGAATACATTGACAACACTCACATAACGTCGTGCCTTGTGCAGTCTCTTCTAATAAGGGATCATAACACCCAAAACACGCACTTTTGAATAAAGTGTCTGATAACAAATTGATGGTGCAATACACACTTTGCATCACTATATAGAAGATTATTAACACCATTAAGGGTAATGTACATAAAAAGTAATACCCATCCATTACTCCACTCGCTTGTAACACTAATAATAACATACTCACAAAGACGAAAAACATAAAGGGGACAACACGTGTCAACCACCACGTCTCAAACTTGGGACGTGCAAATGCCCATGGTAACATATTACACGAAAAACACCCAAAAAAGGTCGATGCAAATGTGAAGACAGTGAAGGGCACAAGTATCCCCCACCCTTCGATTTTCCCTTTACAGAACAAACAGAAGAGAAGTAACGTCATAAAAAGGACAATTGGCAATAAATGGAACCACGACCGTTTCTTACTGAAGTAATATAACTGCCGGAGATATGAAAACATCCCCGAGTAGATTTGGAAGTCCCGATTGTTCCTTCCCATAAATTCCATCTTCTCGTTCAGCGCAGTGAAGAATGAAAACATCGAGTAAAACCCCGGGAAGATGACTTGTAAGATCGTAAAGACTACGGTGAAGAACACCACACCCGTCTCATTCGTTTGGCGATCAAAATATAACCCACCAAGTAAAAACATCAGAAATAGACTCGCAAACGATAGAACGTCGACAACTACGTTTTGCATCACCCGTCGCCCAATCAGCCCAATCCGAACTAAGTTCCGCGTATGCAGCTGCCCCTTTAATCTCTCTTTAAACTTCTTCTCAACCGCAG
>NW_004191594.1:22916-24572 GCF_000330505.1 Entamoeba invadens IP1
TTCCGGCATTGTGCTTAGACTGATTGTATTCGAAGCTGCCTCGTTTTGCATTTCTATTGATGCAGGTAGCTCGATAAAGTTCATCCAATAAATAACTGTCTCTTTTATAAGTTTTCATTCTACTATTTACTATACTGGTCGCTGTTTAGTTTATTAATAAGTTTTTTAATTATTCTTTAGTACAATTGAGATAATCTAGTTTAGTAATATATTAATAATAATATCATATCTAATTGGTGAATATACTATAATTATGGTAAATATATAGTTTCTTGAATGTTTGAAACAAAAACCAAAAGAAGCGGTAAAAGACATACTTACAAAAACATTTGTACACTAAAATGTTATTGCTCTTTCTCTTCTTTATTAGATTCGATGTAAACAAGACAGTTCTGGACAAATTGTACCGCCTTTTGAGACATCATCAGTCCTTCCATTGGATCCGTTGTTTCTGGTTCGTACAAATTTGGAGCAATCACAATAGCCAAATTCTGAACAGTCATTTTATTTGTGTCTCTGTTTTTGGAAACTTCGATCATCAAATTAAAAAGCCACCCGAGAAGATTTCGCGATCTTTCGTTGAGCGTTTGGAACGCTTTGTAACTTTCCGTTGGTTCTGTTGAGTAGAAAATTTGGTCTGATGATAAAACATTCAAAATGGGCTTTGGTAGCTCTCTGAACCACAGCTTTATCAAATTGGATATCTCGTCGACGGTTGCTCCGATCATGTCATTCGTGATCGTTCCGTTTGAGTTGTTTAACAACTGTTTTAAACGTTTAACCATTCCTGCTTCTCCAGCAAGTCTGAAAACACCTTCAGATGTATACCCACCTTTCTCTCGAAAAGCGACGTCCAATGTTATAAGTATTTGTGGAAGAGTGAATTTAAGAGTTGGATGTTGGAGCCATTCCAGTGTTTCTGGGTCGACACCAAAAACTCCTGAATCTGATCTCAATCTGACGTTCAAGAATATTTGTCCCTGTGTTTCAGCGCTGAGATTGACTTTGAAATTCTTATTAATTTTCTGTCTTAAAATTAATGAAGCTTTAATCTTCTTCTTTCCTTTTGGTCCAATTGTTCCCTTTTCTGGCTTGAATTTGAGCTGGAAGTCCTTCTCAAATATTTGCTCGAGTTTGAAACTAAGCTTGAAGTTTTGGAGGTTCGTGATGAAGATATCGTCACGATACTTTTTGTTGAGTTCCAGAATATCGTCGCTAAAAAGGAGTGTTTCTTTGTCGACGTGAAGCGCGTCGCTGAGCAGCACACTTGTGTGTGGGTTTGCTAATGGTTTTGCCTTAGCCACTTCGTTTCCCATTTATTGTTTTACATAGTTTCCAATATTCCTCAAATGTTCTCTCTTTCCAATAGCTCTCTCATTTTGTCATTTCTTCCAACAATCTCGACTTTATATAAGCAATTTGTGACTCTTTATTGTTTTTGTTTCATGTCATAGACTTTTAAACCGTGTATTAAAATAAATGGTTTTTATAATTATAATTTATAGTAAATAATTAAGTAAAATGCATTTATAAGATAATCTGAGTGATTTATCCAATTCAATATTTATTGCCTTTTTGGTCTACTATTTTGGGAAGAAGCCAACCAAACTCTTTTACAACTCTTTTTTTGTGAAAAGAATATGTCCCGGTTTTTTC
>NW_004191594.1:24672-31021 GCF_000330505.1 Entamoeba invadens IP1
AAATACTATTGTAGAAGATACAATGCAACGAATATTAAATTCGTATTTTAAACGAAAAAAAAAATGTGAAAATAAATTTTTTTTGAGTAAAGAAATAAAAATGGCCAATTATTAAATTATTATAATATATAAATAAATAATTCTAATTTTTTAACCAAAATGAATTTATAAAAAATAATTCGAAAATAAAAAATTTAACAACCATCACACTTTTTTATTAAATTAAAATTAATAAAGAGTTTTGTTTTTTTCTTTGTTACTTTAATTACAAAATAATTAAAATTATAATTCAAATATTAATATTTAATTCATTTTTGATAAATAAAAAAAATAATAGATTTTTCTTGTTTTTTAATAAATATATGAATTAAATAATATAGTAAAATGAATAAAAACAGCCCGTTAAATAACAAACAATTTAACGAGTTATTTCAAACAAACCTTGTATACATTTTTTCAATTTTTTCAAGAATTCCTTTATTTTTTAAAAACAAAAAGACTAAAAAAAGCGTCATAGTTCGTTAATTACATTAATAAATTAACGTTAAAAAAATATGAAAGAGTTGTTTGTACAATACAAAGACAAGAAACCCTAACCGGCACAACAAGTGATTTTACGTTTGTTTCAGACATTTTGATCGACAAAATGCTTAAGCGGTGAGTTCACAAGCTCCTCCGACGTCCTGGATTTTTTTCTGAGCAGTTTTGGAGAAGAATCTAGCTCTGACGATGACTGGTTGTTTTGGTAAGAATCCCTTTCCAAGGACTTTGAAGTATCCGTGTTTAACGCAGTCAATGACTGGGACTTGTTCGCCCAATTTAGCGTTTTTGTATTGTTCTTGGACCTTAGCACCGACAAGGGCCCATAACCCTTCGACGTTAATAGATGGGCAGTACTTCAAATTTGGCTTTGCGTGGAAGACTCTCATTCCCTTCTTTCCAAAGAAATCGGGGTGGAAGGAGGTGAACCATGTTCTTCTATGATTCAATCCACCAGCATTACCTCTTCCTCCTCTCTCCTTCCTGTGCTTTCCAATACGACCGTACCCCATGCACACATGTCCTCTTCTACGTCGGGTCTGTCTAAAACGAGTGGCCTAAATGTGAGTGTTCACGCATTGACTAACAATTCATTAAGCAACAAACCATCCCTCTCTCACTTTCAAAGTTCCTTCTAACCCTATTTGGAGGGTCTTCTCTCTCCTATTCTTCTTTAGTTCTTTTCTTATTTCTTGTTAATTATCTTTCGTTTTTATAGAAACCCATGCTCTTTTTTTTCGTTCATCTTTCTATTGACTTTTCTTAGATATACTGAACTATTTGCTTGTTTTGAATTTTAGTCTTATTTCGTGTTGATATGTCTGCTGTCTGTCTGTTGGTGTGTTTTTTGTCTTATACTTTGTAATATAATATTCTTTATTATTAATTAGGTTTCCAGTCTTTATCTAGTTTATTCTAGTTTAAATATAGTAAAAATGAAACTATAAATGGAATCAGTCATCGCACCAAAGAATTCACTTTTCACACCTCTTTTTCAGTTTATTGAATACGCCAGTCGTTGGTTTATCACATAGAGGACACTTTTTAGTACCTATGCAACAGTCGCAACAGATGTAATGGCCACACTTCATCACCATTATAGTCCGTTCTTCGTCGTACTCTTTCTTACATTTGGGACATACCTTCTTCTGTGCTTCCTCAGCGCCATCTTCAATTTTTTGTTTCTTCATCACATCATCCTTTTTCGATATCTCTTGAACTGATTTCTCGGCATCACGCTTCTGCCGTTCATCAAATTCCCTTTCTAGTGTTAAACTACTTTTTGTTAGACTTCGATCGTGAATGAACTTACAATTGTCACCATACCCACAATACCCCGTTTCATAGTAATCCTTACATAACTCAGGCTGATAATCAAAATACGTGTTCTTCTTAAAGTGCGTCGAAATCTGCTCCTCTTTGGCGCGAAGTCCTTCTCCAAGGTTTTTGGTCTGTCCAGCTCCCTTCGGTATGACATATGCTTTCTTATTGTTTTTGCTCATTAAATTATCAAGTTATGCCTTCTTTTTTGTTTCACCTGTTCAATGGGAGAAATCTTAGACAAATGAGGTCTAATGTCTTACTATTTTTATCTAACATTGTTACTCAAACGAACACCAATCCAGTCAATTACTTAATCACCAGTTGCTCAGAAATGCCAAATAACATCGCAAATGACAAAAGTTGCTCATAACACACACAAAGTCTTAGACTTTCTTTCCCCACCCAACAATTAAACAAAGCATTTTTGAAAGGTCCATTTCCTATAAGAACTATTAAACATCCCTTCACTCGAAATTCTCGGTGAAACTTTTCTAAAGGGATTTCTTGTGTTAATAACTCTAAAAAGTTTTGATGTGATATTTCTATGACTCTTTCTTTGTCAACAAAATCACTTAAAATAGAAACTCCCTCGCTACAAATACGAAACGTGTCCAATTGCTCCAATTTTTTACATTTAAATAATTGCACCCCTCCACACACTAATTTACTGTGCTGAGAAATTTCTTGAGCTTTTTGGGACACAAAATACAAACTTTTCAAATCGTTGCCGACACTATAAACTTGCCCAAAATCAAAGGAAGAAGAGATGTTGTAAAACGTTCGTAAGAAATCAACAATTTGACTTTGCTGGGTGATACTCTGCAAAACACCCATCTCTTTAGGTCTAGTCCAACTATTCCCCTTTTTACTGTGTTGTTCCTCAGTTTGTATACCCCCCTTTTTCCACTTCTCTTTTCCCTCTTTTTTGATGACTTCAATTGCACCTGTTTTCTCAAAAAGTGCGCAGAAAAAGCCTCCGGTGTTCTGTAAGAATGGTAATATCCTCATACACTTATGCAACCCAAATTGCTCCTTTTCACTTTGACTTGGAGGAAACACTGTTTTTGGTATTCTGTCGCTCAACTCTTTGTTTTCACTCAGCTGACTGAATGAATGAATTTCGTTGTAATTTCTATCAACAACTTTCCACTCTGATATCCCCGCACTATAGCGAAGCCCTTGAATGCGATTGGCAACATCTACGAGTCGGACCTTCCCGGCATACCTTCTCAATATTTCTGACACAACGGCTTCGTCCTCAATTGGATTGAGACTACAAGTCGAATAGACAAAGAGCCCGCCCACTTTCAAGAAGTGCAACACGTTTTTCATGATATCAATTTGCTCCCGGTGAATGGTATAAGCGTCGTAGATGTCAAACTTGATTTTTGCATCAATGCACTTCCGCAACGTGCCATCGCCAGTGCATGGGACGTCACATAAAAGTCTGTCAAACTGTTCACTCTGATACTCCAATTTCTGCGCTCTAAAATTAGTAATCAGTAACTGAGGCGCATTCAGTCGCTTCGTCTGATGTACTAACAGTCGACTTCTAACAACGTCTGAGTCATTAGCCGCAACACATCCTTCTTTGCCGACCATTTCAATCAACTGTGTCGTTTTTGAGCCAGGCGCCGCACAGACATCCAACACTGCCATTCCCTTTTGACAGTCAAGTAAAAGAGCTGGGATCATAGAAACAACTTCTTGTCTCGTGACCTCTCCGCTTTCGTTCATTTTCAGCATGAACTCTTGAATCTTTTTTAACTCGGGATTCTTCTTAATATCCGTTTTTTTCGCATTGATCTGATATGCTGTTGAATACCACGCTATTTTCTCCGGTCGTAAATTTTGTGGAATTTGTTCAATTAGGGTTTCCAGCGTTTGCTGTGTTTGTTCGAAAAATTCGTTCTTTGTCAGTCGAAATGAAGTTGGCAATGGCTGGTTGATTATCTCGACAAATGCACTTTTGTTTTCTGGGGTGATGATACCCTGAAGTTCGTAATACTTGACAAACCGCTCGTCTAATACATCAGTTTTCCTCCATCCTTTCCCATTCGTCTGTTTTGCCTCGGCCATTTCGATTAAAATAAACAGAGCAATTCAAAGTTCTTTTCGGTCTTTTTTCAAATGGTTCTTTATATTATAAATAAACTATAATTATACCATTAAAAGAGAAACAAAGGAATGCGTGTTTTCACTTAGTCAGCTGATCTATGATGCTGTTGATTTCATCCAATGAAGTATTGTAGTCGATGAGATGGTCACTTCCATTATATTGAATATGATAACTGTCGCTCTGAGTTGCTTCTTGAAGAGCAGCATTCATTATCTGTTCTTCATTTTGTCGTTCATGTTCCTCTAAAGTCTCCTCGAAAGCTCTCCACATGACGTCGTCGTCTTGGCTATCAACACTCACATCTCTCTCTCCTCCACATTTCCTCGCACTTTGATTTCCCCTCTCAACAAACTCGTTCTCCATCACCTGTGCAGACTCATTCAAAAATCTGGACATGGCCCGCATTACTCCAGTGACGTTTCTGAATGTCTCTTGGCTCAACACAATGCGTGGGTTATTGAGCAAATTGTAAATCGACGAAAACAAGACCGCCATACGACTGAAACTCTGACTCGATACGTTGAGCCACGACTGAATGAATAACATCGCCGCATTATAATCCGTGTTATATTGCGGCTCTATGGTTGTTCCTGCACTTCTCTGGATGATTCCACGGAACTGCGGAGTATTCAGTAAATTCTCCAACACACGACGACTCTGTAAATCGACCGGAGTGGGTCGACTCCCTGTATTCGATCGATTAGTATGTGGATTTGGAATATTCTGATTGCCTTGATTTGAAGAGGAAATGGTGTTGCTTTGTCGAATCAAATTTGTGCGATTTTGTAAGACGTTTTGCGCGCTTTGTGTTGTTGGATGAACAACATTTGAGTGGAACGTCGTTTCTATTCTGAATTGTTGTGTTGGGTTTGATCCGTTACGATTTGTTCTGATCGAGATGTGGAAGTTTGGTCGCTCTCCGCGCTGAATTGACTCCAAAATTTCCGCGTTATTATTAATGAGTTCTTCGATGAATGGAATGATGAGTGTGCCGTTCTGGTCCAATTCCGCAAATTGGGGAAGACTTTCAAGTGGGATAGAACGTTGTTTGACATGGCCTATGTACAGTAAACTGTCCTTTGGAATGTTGTAATACTTGAACGTGTGCGTGTTATCCAACACACGATTTTTGTATGTCAAGATTTGATCCGGAGAACGAAAAATACGTTGCGCAACAACACCAACCATCGCGTTTTCATTCACAGTCACTACAATGGTCTTTTTTGGTCCAACTTCCCGGATATAAATTCTGTAGTCGCTGCTCATTTTTTCTCTTTTGATTTGCTTCTTTTTAGTGCTGTTACTTATAATAATGACTTTTTTTATTTGAAATCACAAAAGGTATTATTAAGAATAGATAATTATTAATAATTGTATAGTTCATATTCACAAGAGAGAAATGGTGACGTCGGGAGATGTACTCATCTCGTCATCAGAAAATGGAGGGCTCATTGGGGGACTTAACTCAAATACACATGTCGCCTCCAGAAGTTTCTCGACATCTGGAAATGGGCCCACCTCACTTTCTTGTTCGTAGTCTGTGCAATCGACGTATGGAACATCCTCTATTACATCTCTTCGACTTTTTGGGATAAATACCGATCTATTGATCAATGGAGTCTCGTCCGCAAAACACCTTCTCGTTGCTTGTCCAATGACAGTGAGGCTTGGCTGTTGTGACTTTGCGCTCAGTACACCGTCGTTTTCGTCCAGATATTTAGTCTTTTCATTAACTCTTGATGTTGTCATTCCTCTGATTTTTATGACTTAAGTTCTCATGCATTCCATCCTTTCATATCACACCAATCTTTTCTTCTCACTTTTCCTCAATCAAACATTTTATTATAATGAAATTATTTATAAAACTAAAATAATTCATAAGAAATAATAGTAAATTATATTATTTTTTTGTATTATTTGTGATTATGGTACTTTTACTATTATACAATAGATATAGACCAAAACTATAATAATTTAATAATGAATTAAAATGATGCCTCAAAGAATGATTTGCTTTTCAAAAACGTTCTTTCTCTTTCCAACCATTTTACGTCATTATTTGATTTTGGAGTGGTGATAAAAAATTCTTTCTTTTGGACTTTAGTTCCTTCTGGTTTAATAACTTTTGTTTCGACTTCGAGGAGCCCCTCCTCATTTAATTTGAATTTGTCCGAAAATGTGATGCCTCCTTTCAACGTCCTATATTGTTTAGGTATTTCTAACATAAAAAAACCTATTTCTTTCCCATCTTCGAATAAGATTGTTTTCACGGACTTTTGATAATCCAAAGAACTATATGAAACCATTGAGAACACTTCATTATAAAATGATCCTCTTTTAATACAATCTTCAGATAGACTGCTGGTA
>NW_004191594.1:31121-34653 GCF_000330505.1 Entamoeba invadens IP1
TTGAAACAGTTGTTGAAAATTCTAAGAACGTAAAAGACGCCGAAACCACAGTCAAACATCTGTTGCAAAAGAAGAGTATTGAAATGTCTTCGCTGAAAGAGCGTGAGTTCGTTTTGTTTATATTGAACTTCATCAATCCACCTGAAAAGGTCGATTGCAAAGTTTCCAACCCGGGTGTTCTTGTCACGGGCAATGAAATTAAAACAACGGTTCATCGCGAGTTCCACACGGCGACAATTCAAGACAAAGTCAAGGCGTTTGCCGTCAAGATCACTAATCCGGGCCGTTCTGCGTTATGTAATGCGATGTACGTTGGCATGACATTTGCTACCACCGTCATGCCGACTGGTCAGCAGTGGGTCAAGAGTGGGTATTTCATGTCGATGTACAACGGCAATCTGTACTCCGAGAAGGTGACACCCAACTCGAAGAGTCATGTCTATTATAACAAGCGCCTGTCCAACGATGATTCCATTGTCTGTTGGTTCAACAAAGATACGAAAGAGATTGGGTTCATTGTAAATGGTATTCAGCTCGGAGCTGCTTTTACTGGTGTGACACAAACAGATCTTCTTCCCATGCTTGTCATGTACGAAGCAGATGAGTCTTTCCAAGTATCTGCACTCTTTAAATGTGATTGATTTCCACCAAATCTTTCTCGTTTCAAATGATAGTTTAATCTATTATAAATGTAGTATCTCAATATTGAAATTAATTATAAATATAAAAATATCTATTGCTATTTGAAAAAATATAACTATACATAACTTGTAAATTAAACTATATATAATAGTTTTAATTAAAATAGAGAGGATGGAGTTGTGGGAATAGATGTTGATAATCCTCAAACTTCCTTTTCTCAAAAGGCAGAATAGACAACCGAGTTACACTCTCGGATTTAAGGAGATCCATTTTTTCGGGATCCGTTCTGAACAAATTAAGTTCGACAACATTGACGTTTTGGAGGTTAATTAGTTCTGGAATAATTGTTGATATGAAAATGGTTTTAAGAGATTTAGGAAGCTTGAGTTTGATACGCGAGTTAGAAACACCAAGAACAGTCAGGGCCTTGAAGGCCGACAAATCGGCAGATTGCGATGAATTGTCGATGACAAGTTTCGTGATTGACTTTGAGATTGGAATTTCAATCTTGTCAAAACGAGATACAAAAAGTGAGTGAAGCGTAACGAGAGATTTGATAAGCGACTTTTTTACTGTGAAACATTCGGCAGCTCCGATCGAAAGGGAAGTCAAACTAACTTTGCCGATTCCTTTCAAAAAGGTGCTATCGGAGTCGATGCTTAACGACTTTAATGATGAAGGGTAGAACAGTTTATCACACTCTTGAGCCTTGACACAATCATTTAAAGTCAATTTTTGTAATACACTGAATTTGGTGAACGGCATTGAAACCTTCATTTCAATAAGATGCATAGAAGTTAATACAGAGAAGCACTCAGAGTTAATTTGAGTGATTGCATTTGAGTTGATCGAGTGCATCAAAATTTGTTTCAATCTGAGACAGTTCTCAAACTCTACGGGAGTTTTAAATTTGATTTTGAGGGAAGTTACGTCGAGGGGAATTGAAGTGATCGTGTTGGTCAACTCAACTGTTTGCAAAGTTGTTGTGAGAGGAACTTGAATTGTATTTTCTTCAAGCACCTTGACTGTTTCAAGTCCGCGTAATTGTTGAAGATTAATTTCTTCGTCGAAAGTGCTTGGTATGGTAACTGAAGATGGAAAATATTGAGAATTAAACAGTTTGATAGATGTGCTATCCGTTGTTGAAATATTATAACGACAATTATGTGGAATCACGTAGTCTGTTTGTTGTGTTTTGAAATGCAGCGCGTTGAAACAAACGTTTGAGAACTCCCGAAAAACGTCAAGATCTGTGCGAATTCCAAGACTACAATCGAATAAAATGAAAATATTTTTGAAGTTCTTATACAAACGCAAATTTTCAAGTTTCAGAGATGGTTTAAATGTGATGAAAAAAAAGTCGAGTGTTTGTGAAACATTGGGGAAGAGTTGGTCAATTGTGACAGTGTATTGTAAATCAGTGTTTAATTTACACTTCCGCATATTAATAAATTTGGAAAAGTCGAGAGGCGTTAAAAGGAAAACATCCATTTCAATAATTTTTGTAACATCAACAAAGTTGGGTTTAAAGCTGACAGTGCCACACAGTCGAATATATTTAATGTATTTTATTAAATCGATTGTGTCGCTCAATTGTTCCTCCACAACAGTAAGAAACTCGAGATTAGGAAAAAACATGAACAATTTTTTGGAGTAAAGATTACTTACCACGTTGTGTATTTTTGCAATGTTGTCAAACGAGCAAATGGGTTCGATGTGTTCGACACGAAGATATTTTGGGGTTGATGTTATGTGCAAATGGATATTGTGACACTTCTTGTTGACCAACATGAAATTGAGCAAATCAGAAAATGTTAACAAGAATGGAAGGACGACTAACAGTTCTTCTTCGTCCAACACCATCATTAAAATGTAAGGATTTTGTTGTTCCATTTTAAACCAATAGTAATGTATGAATAATAATAATAATAATAATAATAATGGATTGTATTAGGTAAGAAAATTACTATAATAGGTTAACATATTGTATAAGAAACGGGATGTTACAGAAGTTGAAACATAATAATAATAATATAATTTGGAAACTATTATGAAGAAATAGTTTGTAACCAATTTTTTAATAATTAAAAACAATAAAAAATATTAATACATATTATTTATATTTTTAATTGTGAATTTTTAATAAAATATAATTAATTTTTTTTTTATTTTTAGTTTTTGTTTTTTGGTTAATTAATTGCAACGCTGTATTTTATAATTATTTCAACATATCAATTAGTAAATTATTAATTAATTCTTATATTTTTACTATTAAATAATTATTTACTATACATAATAATATAATAATAAAATAGTAACAAACAGCAATTATTAGTTTATTAATCATAATTTAAATTACTACAATAAAACTATTTAAAACCATTTATAAATAATAGCAAAACAATGAACAATCTGTTTCAAGTAACCAACTTTAAAAAGAAAATACTGTTCTAATTTAATAGATGAAAGTAGTCTTTGGTATAGATTTAGGAACAACAAACAGTGCCATTTCTTATTTTGATGTTCAAAAACAGAAGATAGAAGAGATCACAATTGACACAGACCATTTTATGCCAAGTGTAGTACATTACCCTACAGACTCCTCTCAACCAATTCAATGTGGTATAGCCGCCACAAGCGTCACTAAAAACATTCAAAACACAATTCAAGAATCAAAGCGTTATATTGGTCGTAAAGTATCACAAGAAGAACTCCTTTTAGACGTCTCTGCTACTACCAATATTATTCTATCAGACGAAGGGGAAGTGCTTTACCAAATCACACAAGACAAAACAACAAAACAAATTTCTCCAGTAGAAGTTGCTTCGGAGATTCTTAAATACCTCAAAACCGCTGCACTCAAACGCTTAGGATTTGGATGTGATCCATA
>NW_004191594.1:34753-40829 GCF_000330505.1 Entamoeba invadens IP1
CAATATACAAAGAGTTCAAATTCCTCGTTTTCCATCTCCCCAAACTCCCCTTTCAACAATCAACTGCTCAACGAGTCTTTAAAGAAACGGAATTCTTTGACTTCCTCATATCCAACTCATATCTTCCCTTCCGCTTTTGGGCCATTCAAAGCAGTTATAACTATTCCTGCAAATTTCTCTTCAGAGCAACGCGCAGCCACTAAAGATGCTGCAGAGATAGCTGGAATTGATGTCTTAGAATTAGTAATGGAACCCACTGCGGCGGCTATAGCTTATGATAAAACTATAGGTCTTATTAATAATAATAAATATTTGGTTTTAGACTTGGGTGGAGGGACTTTCGACGTCTCCGTCGTTGATATCAAAGACAAGAACTTCACAGTCTTGTCGACAGATGGCGACACCCATTTGGGTGGAAAAGATATCGACTTGGCAATCTTAAAGTACTTAGTCGAAAACAACCCACAACTCAATCTCTTCATTCATCCAAACGAAAACACTAAGAGATCTCCAGCAGTCTGCGCTCGCGCTCGCAGAAATCTCATTAAGAACTGCGAACGCGCCAAAATGCAGTTCTCGACGGAAGGCACAGCCAACGTCGAAATTTCTTTGGTTGGGGTCGTCCCACAGAACGCTATGGAACAAGTCTGTGAAATCGACTCGACCATTTCAGCGGAAATCTTCGAAGAAATCTGCCAACCAATTTTCGAAAAAGCAAAAAATGTTATTCAAAATGTTTTTCGCAAAAAGGCGTTGACGGTGAGCGATATCCGAGACGTCATATTAGTTGGCGGGCCGACACGATTGTGTTGCTTCAAAAAGATGATTAAAAACATGTTTGGGAAAGAGTCGCTGTCACAAGTTGATACGATGATGGTGGTATGTCAAGGAGCGTCGATTAAAGCGGTAGAGACTGAGAAGAGATATACTGATGTTGTTCCGATATCTTTGGGGATATTGAGTTATGGTGTTTTGTTTGAGAAGATAATAGAAAGTGGGACTGCCTTTCCGACAATAAATGAGAAGAAGTTTTTGACGACTATTGACAACCAAAAGGTCTTATCAGTTCGGATCTTCGAAGGAGAGAAAGATATCTGCGCGGACAATCTCAAGATTGGACAATTTGAAATCCAAATTGATAAGCCACAACCTAAAGGGTCTCCAATTATAGTTCGATTTATTATCGACTCTTCTGGTCTTTTCACTGTTGAGGCTAAGATGGAAGGGATTGGGATTTATCACTCACTCATCGTCGAAGAAAAGTCAAGAGAAAAACGACAAGAAAAAATATTAAAACTCAAAGAAAAAAGTCACAACGAAGAGATCAAACGTCAAGAAGAGAGTGTTTTTGGGATTGCAGTGGAAATTTTGATGAAACTGCGAAATTACATTGAAAAAGATGAACATTTTTTCAATTCAGAACAGAAAGGGCTCGTTGAAAATGTGAGTGAAAAAGATTGCGAAACGTTTGAAAAGACGGTGCAATTGATACAAAGTCTTTTGGAGGAATTTCAAGATTTTCCAGAAGTCCAGAAATTCTTACAAGAAGAGAAGCCAAGTCTAAGTATTGTGTTGTCGAGAACTAATTGTACTAAATAACTTTATTTTTACTATTTATTAATTTATTGGAATGGTTAAAATGTGAAAGGAGAAGATTGGATGAGATTTCAAAAAATGGAACGACAGCACATAAATTACTCGCATTTTACCTTCGGACAGTAATTGAAGCACTCAATGATACTTCTGAGTGTCGGAAGTTTTTGTTCGATGACTGGGATATTGTCAATGTCCAAATCGACGATTGAGTCTTTCATCCAGCCATACATCACGTCCGCAAACTTGCTTGGGTACTCGCACAAAATCGCTTCCCAATCCGTTTGCATGCCCGTGGGAATATGTTTGCCAACTTGTTTTCCCAATGAAGCAAGTATCGCCATCATGAAGACCATTCCGCCCGCTGCTGTTCCACGAGTCAAAGGCATGAAGTTATACCAGAAGAACGTGAATGAGTACATCGCCCTTATGATTTTCTCAAACTCGTCATTCTCAAATTTCTCAGTCTTCCTCGTTAGGACTAAGAGTTGAAGTTTGTTCCAACATGCCTCCAGTTCCTTATCGTATTGGGTCCATCTTGATCTTTTGCATGTTGTTTTGATGGCAAAGTCATACCCATACGGTTCTTTCATTTCAGTGACGAGATTTGTGCCATCATACACAATTCTCTCTCCAGTCTTTGGATCATCAAAGTTGTCCGACCGGCATGGCGTAACGACTTGGAAATTACTTTCAACGAGTTTTAAGATGTCGTCGATATTCTTCGCTTCTTTCACACGTTTGGCCCATTCAGGTTTTAATGTGACCTGTTCTGGTAAGAGCTTCTGGACCAATTTAAATGCTCTGTTGTATTGACAGAAGTATCTGATAACTCTCCCTTGTCCAGTATACATTGGGGTATGCGCACCAAACCCTTCTTCAAATTGATCCGGAGTTAATCCGTCAATCCAAAAGACTGGATCATTTGGTTCACTTACTTGTCTCCACCTTGTCGATATCTCCATCATTTCTCTCCATGTGATTTTACCAATTTGTTTTTGCGCTTCTTCTTGTGTCAACCCACCCTTTGCCCATTGCGGTATCCTCGCTCGAATCAATTTTCCAATTTCGATTGCAGACATACCAGCCATCAAATATTGTGTGACGTTGTGTACAAAACCTTGTGACTCATATTGCATGTACTTTCCAATGTTCATCGCTGGGTACAAAATCTGTTTAATGACTTCCTCAGAAGGGACATCGTTTTCTGTTATGTCTTTGACGTTATCATCAAACCCTGGCTGTTCGTCGTAACGATGCAACGCTGCTGGAATCAAGTGTTTACAAAATCCTTCTTTAAACAATGGATCGAACGAGTCTAAGTTCCACTTTTTGAATTCCTTATCAAGCATATGATGGGTGTACATCGCGACTTCTTTCATATACCAGGCAGAGTCGTCGCATTTGATTTCACTGGCTTCGTCAAAGTCCTTCGCAGCCTTTCTAAACTGTCCAGAGCCAGATTCAGTGACTCCTCTATATCTCCACAAGTCGACGACTTTATCCGATTCAGTTTTCATGCCATATTTCTCATCATTCATATTAGCAACAGAGATGTCAAATTCCTTTGTTGCTTCAATGTGATTTCCAATTTGTTGTAACATGACTCCCCTCAAGTAATGTGCAAACGGGTGTTTTGGTACTTTATTAAAAATGATTTTAAATACTCCTTCAGCGCGTTTTGGTTGTCCGGCGTCCTTTTCCAATTGCGCCAAGTTCACATAACACTCGACAAACTCGGGATTAATCGACACGGCACGACCAAACCCTATGAGTTAAATTCTTGTGTTGTTGTGTAACAATGAGATTTACAAATATATACTATAAAGAATAAAAACAAACCTTCAGCAGCTTCTCTGAATAACCCAAGAGCTGTGTTGTTCAACCCAAAATGGTTCCATGAGACCGCATCTCCCGGCATCTTTTTCACAACAACTTCAAAGTCGTCTCTTGCCTTCTCATAATTTCTCATCATTTGATGGACAATGCCTCGTTGCTTGTATACATCCGGATCTTTTCCTTTCGACAGTTTAACAGCTGCGTCCATATCAGCAAGCGCTTCCGGCAACTTTCCAATCCCAATAAGTGTCTGTCCTCTTCTTTTATGTGCGTCGAAGTTGTCCGGGTCTAACGTAATAGCAGAACCGAAGTCCGCAACAGCTTCATTAAAAGCGCCTCCCATAGCAAGTGCAGTCCCTCTTGCAATATATCCTCCAGCAACTTTCGGATACTTCACTAAAAATTGTGTCAAGTACTTAATGGCGTCCTGAAGCTTTCCATTGTTCACTAAGAAATATCCCATTGCGAGTTGTTGATCGATCTCCGGGTCATTTGTCGCATTTGCAAAATTCTTTGGTACGCCGGTGTGTTCTGTCTCGAATGGAGTGACTTCCGATATCACCTTCCCTTCGTCGTCAAGTTCCTCGATTTTTAAGCCATTTGACTTTTTGGTGTCCACGTCTTCTTTATTGTGTTCAACAGTTTCTTCCTTTTCCTTTTCGATGTTTTGGGTGTTAGAAGACTTTTTCAAGTCTTTCATCTCCTTTTTTAAATGAGTTTGAGTCGTTGTGTTCGTTTGTTGCTCTTCTTGTTTTGGTGTGTTATGTTCTCTGTGGTGATGTCGATGTTTACTGCGTTCTCTTCGATTTTTTTTCTCGACGTTAATTGGAGTTGACACCAAAGGGATGTCTGTGGATTCCGAAGATTCTTGCGAGTCCGAAGAATTGTTATATGAAGGTTTCCCAATATTAAGAGTTCCATAGTTTCTAATCCTTAAAACTAAGAGGCCGGTGTGTTTTGAAAGTTCTTTGACCTTTTCCAAGTCGACTCCATATAAGACGTTGCGATGTTTGGAACGTGGCTTCGATTCCATTTGAAAGGGATATATTAGTTCTTCTTCAAATAATGTGTATTATCTTATGAGTTATTTCTCGATTGGTGAATCATCGGCAATTGTGTCCTTTTCTATTACTTCTGTTATTCATTTTTAGCTAAAAAAACAAGGAATTCTTGTCAATTAATCATTGTGTAATTATATTTTTGTCTTCAATGCCTTTTCTTACGAAATGGACAGGGTTTAACACATGAACTGTAAAATATCAAACCTCATGGACACCCCAAAAGTATCAAGAAGTTATCCTTCGTTAATATATTAATAATATTATTACCATAAAGTATGGTAAATTATTGCATGCTTTCTTTTCCATTTACAATGAAATAATGAATAGTTGACCGATATGCCTCTTAGTTTTCAGTGATACAATGAATTTACATTAAACCATTTAATTTAAATTACCGAATGACAACTTCCGTCCAATAAACTCATAAGCAATTACAATCCTATCTATTAAACCATACTCAGAAGTTCGATTAAATAATAATATATTAGTACACACTAGTATCTCAAACAGAACGAAGAAATCAAGAAAAACAGATTAGAGAGCTTTAAGTTCGGGGAGTCGAGTTTTATAGTTATACACCTCCATGAACTCCTTTTGAGTTGTTCCGAGTTTATCGTAGAACTGGACGGCTTCCTGAGCCATTTCATGTAACGTCTTTTTATATTTTTTCAAAGCTTCTGCTAAATACTTCAATTTATAATCAATAATCCCTAACTGCGCTTTATTCACTTGCGCTGTCTTCTCGTCTTGTAATTGAGCCACTTCAAGCTCTAAATCCTTCGTACGAATCTGCATCAATTGCACTTGACGATCATAATAATACATCTCTGACATCTTATCATCTTTTTCGTCAAGCGTTTTAATGTCGTAGATCTGCGCGGGAGACGCAGACAAGGCACTCACTATCATGACAAAAATCAACATTATGCCTTTTATAGTTACACTATTCCACAATTCTCAATCACACTTTTGTTATATATAACATTTTCATCTTCATATCTTCGAAATATAATAATTGTAATTGATATTATTAATATTCTAAAAAAATAATTTTGAAATACATCAAAATAGAAATGGAAGAGGGATTGAAATCTTTTCAAAAAATTTAAAAAAAGTATTTTTATTGTTTTTTTAAAGCAAAATCCCGAATTTGTAGAGAATAACCAAATTAAAAAAACTATTTAATTTCGACTTTCGAAATTTTTGAAAAAATTATGAAAAAGAATAAAACGAGTGTGTTGGTACCCAATAAGAGGAATTTCATCTCTAAAGTCTACAATTTAAAAAAGATGTCAGGCTTTGGTAATTTAATTGAACGAAAATTTTATCAAGTGAAATCACATGTTGGTGGTGGTGAACGAACAGTCGACTCTGATGTTCAATACTCGAAGAATAAGTTGACAGAATCACACAAGAAGTTTAAGAACATCTTAACAGTAACTCAGAAATTGGCATCAACAATTCATGCCACTAATTTAATGCAGGTGGAAGTTTTAACAACCCTAAGTGATAGTGTTCCTGAAGAAAACACTTTAATCAAAGAAACTCTTCAAAAGGTCATTAGTACTTTCCAAGTAATCGAT
>NW_004191594.1:40929-45160 GCF_000330505.1 Entamoeba invadens IP1
TGTAGCGCGAGATCTTTATAATTACTTGAAAACAGAGATCATTGATGACGTCAATAAATTAACTTCTTCCTCTGATGAAGTGGTGAGTCCGATAGCTGGGACTTTATTAGTGAGTTACACCGACTACTTAAATTTAATTAACGAAAATTGGGGACTCAATTCTCAAGCAGCTGGCAATTTCAAGGTATGTGCTGTTGATCCCACTACCGTTATAACCCCCGGTGAATCTTCAATGGTTATCGATGCCAATGTCTTCTCCAAGAAGTCTGGCGATGTATCCAGTGGAACATATGAGCCTTCAGAGTTCGAGAAGAGTCCACAGACTTCGACTCCTATGCAAAGTAGTGTGCCTAAGAGTGCAAATGGTACTCCGCAAAGAAGAGCAGCACCACCACCTCCACAACGTGGGGGGCCCAAGAAAGAGCGAGTGAGATGTGGTTTTGATTATACTGCTCAAGAACAAGGCGAGTTAACTTTCAAAGAAGGGGATATTATAACGGTTATGAAAAAAGAAGGGGATTGGTGGATGGGGGAGTTAAATGGTGTCCAAGGCTATTTCCCATCAAATTATGTTTCACCCGCTTAAGGCTTTGTTGGAGAAAGTCAGTCATAATCATCACTTCGTAGTTTTACTATTTTATTTAATTTTACTATTGACTGTTTAATAAACTATTACTATAGTTTATTTGTTATAAATAAAACTATACATATATTATAGTATATGTATAGTTTATATTTATATAATAAATCTATTATTTAAATAGATTATATAACTCTATAATATGATTCTAGTATTTAATTATACTCTAATAATAATAATAGTATAACAGCATACTCAAATATAATAGTAAATTAATAGTAAAATATCTATTTGTGAAAAGGAGGCAAATGTGTTGGAACGAAGGTCATATAAAAGCTTCGGGAGATATTGCGGACATGATCTTTAGTTTAGTTGAGTCGTCAATAGTTTCTTTAACGGATTGATAACTGACCATTCTATTTGGTGTTGTACACCGTTTCTTTCTAGGTTCGCCGAGTCTTGCATTAGTCATAGGTTGAGGCATTGATTGTATTCGTTCTTTAAATAGTTCCGATCCTTCCATGAACATAGGAGTGACTTGGTGAGGAGTTTGAGGGAAAGAGTTGAATTGTTGTCTGTCCGAGGAAGGACTTGACTTTTCGAAAATTTGTTTCTGAAGGGTGTCGTGGAGTTGTTGAGGTGTAGGAGTTGGGAGAATAGTTTCTTTAGGTTCTTCAAAAGACGTTGAAAGAGGAAAAGAACCTTTTCGATAACAAGCGGTAGCTTCTGGTATAGTAGAAGGTTCAATAGTATTGGAAAGAGATATCATCACCAAATTCTGAAGCAATTCCTTGTTCAGCAAAATACTGAATTTCGATGTTGAAAAGAACTGGGCAAATTGTGTGCGTTGGTCGACAACAAAACCAAAAAACATGAGATTTGGAGCTACTTCGATTGTTTGTTGAACTAATCCATTGAGTTGATGAGCAAATTGAATCGCCATCAAATGATATTTTTTTGATGGGAATCTTACAGTTTTGTTATATTCTTTGAAATTTGAAATGATTAAATGCTTTGGGAATTCTATCGCATTGGAGTGGGATATGATCATTAGATTTTGCCGTTTTTATTTATCGGCATTTTTAAAGACTCTCAAATACCAGAAATGCAATCTCATCGTTCGAATTAAAAATAAACTATTGTTTTATTATAATGTATGATATAATATATTTGGAATTGTATCGTTTTACATTATTACTAATATTTTCCAGAATTGTTTTTTTGTCGCTTTTATGGCGGTAAAAACACCTCAGAAACATGAGTGTTGAAATGGATTTTTTACTATAAATTAATGATTTAAAATTTGTATTTTATAATTAATCTATTTTTAAATTTAAAAATCCAATTTCTATTCAAAAAATAATATTTTAACGAATAGAAAAATAATAAAATTATTAATATTTTATTATATTTTTCTTATTCAAACTTGGATAATTGGCATAGAATTGGTAATAACATAAACAAATAAATATAACATTATAAATTATAACTAAATTAAACAAAATATGTATTGTTTCCTAATAATACTTTAAAATATCCAATGAAATTTCTGAGTAAAACAATTTTTTAATTAAATAATTATTATTAGAATTATTATTATTTATTATTAAATTATTTATAATTATTATAATTATAAATTATAATTAAAAAAAATACTTAAACAAAAACATGGAGAAAAAACGATACTTTTTATTGAAAAAACAACAACAAAGATTAAATGACCGACACAGACACTGAAACACTCTATAAATGTATTAACCAACTCGAAGAAATAAACAAACAACTTGTTACGGAACGTGATCAGCTCAAACATGAATTGGAACTCTTGCGCTCCTCTGAAGGCGTTGAAAGTCTAAACGTTCAACTTGACATTTTAAGACTTGAGAACATGCAATTGAAAACGTCACAACCACAAGAACAGCAACAACACTCATTAAAAAATCCACAAGACACGTCATACTTCCGCTATGAAGTGATTCAAGACTTTTTGTACCGTTCACTCAAAAACTCACTCGAAACACAAATTGAGGAAATGACTGTCACACTCAAAACAATTTATCATCCAAGTCAAGTACAACAGAACTCACACTTCTCAGAAATTCTTTCAGACAAGAGAACTAAGCTACAAATACTCGATGGGTTTCAAAAGAAAAATAGAAAAAGATTAATTGTACCAACTATTTCAAGTAATCAAACCTCAAAAAACGAGAAGGACGAGAAATATGCTTTGGTCTTTGGTATTTTGAATGCTCTCAAAATGGCGAATGTTAGATATGAACTCGTCGATATCAAGCCCGAGGATTTGTTAGCGATTCTGGAAACAGAAAATATCGGGTGCGAGTTGTGGGCACAAAGAATTCAACTCGAACTTGCCAACCAAGTTAGGTATTAGTTCTGAGTGGCTTTCTATCGGTGTGAACGATAATGCTGAACATAATCAAAATATGAAATCCGAATTATTTAATTAGTTTTCACTTTTACTTCTGGTGTTGACAAAGGGAACAAATTGAATTGTGCTAAGTAAGGTACCTCTCTGTGGGTGACTGTGACTCCCTCGCTCGATAATTGGTCCAACCATACGCCACACTCCCTTTCAACGTTTTGCCATTTCAAACTCCATCCACTTTCCTCAATTTTGAACTGTTTCAACAACATTTTGAACATAGTCTTCTCGTTCTTGAAATCCTTAACATACATTTTCATCGTCTGTGGGACAAACATATTTTTGTTTGCTCCAATCGCAACACATTGAGCACCCAAAAAATGGTTAATCGCCTTCTGCTCTTGGGCTTTGAAATCGCTAGCGTCGTAGATCCAGATTGGGGGCGATGTTGTAAGACCAAAAGAAATCAAAAACCCAATCATCTCATCCTTCTCTTTACACACAAACTTCGACTTCGGGTTGGTTTGTGGAAACACAACACTTCCTCCCAAAGAGTCGTCCTTCCCAAATCCTCCTCGCAACATTCCAACCAACACCTCGAATATGGTATATTCCAAACCATCAATCTTGTAACTGACTTTCTTGTACATGTCCATCAATTGCTTGTGTTCTAAATATGGGCGGTGTTTCATATACACCAAAGCGTGAAGCAACATGGTGTGATACACGTTGAGCCAAAACGCAGTTTTCTCCTCCTCCTTCAAATGGATCAATGAAATGACAGCCAATTCACTGCTTTGTGCTTCGAAAACTGCAAACTGTGCTTTATTGTCCAAATAAATAGATTCAATGTTCATGTCATTGACTCTTCCATAAAATCCAGATCTCAAATACAACATAACAATCGCGTACAAAACAGATCTACTGACCTCCATTGGACTTCTGCTTGTCTTTTCGATACTTTTTGTCGACAATTGGTTGAGTGGAGTTGTTGGGAATGATGGCATTAAGTGATCCAACACTCTCTCGTAAAGACCAAAGTTTGCAGCCAAATGGTAATTTGGATACATTTCTGGAGCATAAACCGAGTGAGGAACAACACCCCAACTCTCGGCGAACACAACATCTCCAGGTTTGGCGTTTGGATCGGTTGGAAGCGAGGCAACTCTTGGAGGAATGTCTGAGACAACCTTCATTTCGGGAGTCACCATTTCGTTGATTCCACAGGCCGAAAGTGGTATTTCGTCTTCTTTAATCACAGTTCAAGT
>NW_004191594.1:45260-47817 GCF_000330505.1 Entamoeba invadens IP1
AATCCCAAAGTTAATGTGAAGTTTGGTGCCAAGAACTTGTCGTCGCGACACCTTTATCCAATTCCATCTTTGTGAGAACGAGTGTGTTGTCCTTGACAAACCACGAGTTGAACCACACAGTAAAAAGTTCTCCGAGTTTCTGACTGTACACGTCCATCTTCACATCTCCCATCAAGTTCACGTTTTCGACATTGAAAGTGACTGAGTCCTCTCCAAATTTGTCAGACCCGACCTGCTCTCTCATTTTCCAGTCCCACGCGCAAACCGCTTCTCTGACAGTTACGTTTGGATTCTTTTGCTTGAGTTCATCGTAGACTTTATCGAACAAGTCCAAATCTGGCTCTCTCTTGATCTTTGAATCTTTTCCACGTGTGTTCTTGACTGTTCCAAGATCCTTGTCGCACTGAAGAGTTTTCCACAAAAACATTTTAATTCTCAAGTCTTCGTTGATTTTGGGAATTGGTTTCATCGTGACGCTTACCAACTTTAACTTACGCTGCCCATAGGGCAAATGCGCCAACAAAAGCGAACTCCAATAGCCGACGTACTTCAGCTGGGAGGGTATGGTGACTCCTTTCTTATCATAGGTACGGGCGTTTCCATAGAAATCAACAGCCTCCCAAGCATGGAGACAGTCCCTGAAATAAATCAACAAGCATGCGCACATCAGTCCAGTCCGTCCTTTACCAGCTTTGCAATGAAGCGCAATGACGTTCTTTGGGTCTCTTGCCAAGAACTCATCGACGTCTTTGCATAGTTTTGGGATAATTTCGAATTGTGGGGCGTTGTGGTCGTCGAATGGGAAGTAACAATCTGGGTGTCATTTTATATTACAACATTTTCAAGACTTTAGTTTTCCGTCATTCCACCGTTCCAATCTCAAAGCGAGATTGAGAGTATGACAGGATTACACAAACACATGAAAAAACAAAATTAAAAAAGAAAACAAACACTCTCCTTTGATTTTGTGGTCTCCATCATATGGCTTCTCGGAGCAAAAATTGTAAACTTTATAATGCCCGCCGTGGAACGTATCTAAAAAGCTACAATGTCAATTTTTGAACAAAATATTTAGTTTCCAACATGAAAAACTCAACATCTCAAAAATGAAATGTTGTGGAAAGAAAGCACACAAAAGGGGATAAAATGGCAAGAAATTCAGATGAGAAAACAAACTTCATGACATCTGGAAATGGGTTTCTGTACGCGGCCTCAAATTTCTCGCTTGGAAAACCCATTGTGATAATTCTCGGGGTGATATCTACAGGGTCAATGTGTTGCTTATGAGCTATTGAAAAATCGTGGCAATATCTTGCGATCTTAGAACACAACAATGAATGAACAAACAAGAGAGGTCGAGGTCAAACCCGAATTTTTGGTACCTTCTTTTCTCTTTTGAAACAGCCTCACGGATAAAATTTGACATTTTTTGGACTTTTAAGTTCCACCTATTTAAAACTGTTACCAAAAAAAAACCGTTCTCACTTTTCTATACAATCGGGTACTTTAAGAACAATTATCTTCTCTCATTTTTCGTTAATTTTGGGGTTTTCTCTGGTGTCGAAAAAAATTTTTTGTCATTTGTTTTTGAAAACTAAATAAAAAAATACTCAAATATTAATTATTTTGAAGATGGTATGCAGAATTATTTGATAGGTAAAACCATATTTAAATATTTCAAAACATAATATTTAAAACATGTTTTTTTCAAAAGAATTATATAATTGGTTAATAGAAGTTTTTACTATCATAGATTCTCTTTTTTTCCAACAAATCAAAAAGAAAACGAATTATCCAGTAAAACAACTGAAAAACCCCATTTTTTCCATTCGAATAATCTGACTTTTCATTCTTTACTTGAAAACTCGTAAAATCTTCAAATTAGTTACAATCAAAACTTTTGTACCAAAACTCATTTTAAACAGTTAACTATTTTTATAATTATTTTATTATATCAATAGTTCTTTTTCTAAATGCTTTAAAAAATTTTACGATTGTTTGAAATAGTAAGTCATCAACTATTTTACAGTTAAGTGGTAATTACTAAAAACCATTCTATTAGTTATTGATTAAAATTTTATAAAAAATAAGTTTTAATCCAACAAAGTGACCCACACATCAACTCCCCCAAAAATGTTTTACAGAAAGTTATTCATTTATGTTGATTGTTTTGTTTGAAAACGACGAACAAAACAACTAGGAGGACTAAGAGACTAATAACGACGACCACCACTTTCACTTCGACCTTTTTCTCTTCTTTGACGACTCTTTTCTCTTCGATTTTCTCTTCTTTCTTTTCCTCTTTGACTTCTCTTTTACTCAACACGGACTTCTCTTGGGTTTTCACCAACTTTTCATCCTCTTCTTCTATACAACTCTCTTCTAAATGCGTTTCTTCTGTTTTCTTGTCTTTCTCTTTTTGAAGTTTAGCGGCTTCTTTGCGTGCTTTTTTGGCAGCTTTTTTGCGCGCATTTTTCTCGTCACGAGCTTTTTGAAGCTCGGCTTCTTGAGCTTCTTTCATGAGTTTTTCCTGTTCAAGTTTCTCTTGGCAAGTCGT
>NW_004191594.1:47917-57175 GCF_000330505.1 Entamoeba invadens IP1
CTTCATCCATGTCTACAACTACTTCTTTCGAAGGAAGATATTTAACAGTACTACTCATGGGATATGCCCACTTCTCTCCAAACTCGGCATCGCTCGGAAGACTCACAACCCTCCAGTTGCACTCTTCTATTCGTTTCATTTGTCCTCGGTACTTCACAACATACTGATACGTCAGTCGGTCCGTGTCGCACATTACAGTGCTTTTCCATATATGTCCGTTATTCCATATCATCGGTCTAGTCGTCAATCTCTCATCTAATGTGTATCTCATCAAACTATTATAAAATAGTTATTATACTAATAAGCTATCGTTTCAATAAATAACTCAAGTAACAAACAAATCGTAGGTATTGTTCAGTCGAACGAACAAGTCCTCCCCGAAGATTGTAATGTACTCCAATTGCAATTGCAAGTGTCTTGTGTTCATTGATGAGTAATAAAAGAGTTCATAGAGTCTCTACTTTTATCGGGTCTTTGTTTTCTCACCCTTCAAAGTCTAACTCTTTTATTATTCTTTAAACTAAAATGTTGGAATTATGTGCTCTTCCCTATTTTATAATGTTTTTTTTTTGCTGTTTTGGTTTTTTAACGCTTTTTATTATATTTGGTGGTGTTGCGTTAAATTTACTTGTAAGTTCGGGATTTCTTCCTTCTTTTCTAGAAATTGTCCCATTTTTGAAAAATCATCTTTTCGGATTTTTTTAAGGGTTTGTTTAATCACGTTTTTTCCTTGAGAAATTTCCGTGCATTAAACCATATTTTTAGGTTTATTTACCATAAAAGTAGATTATGTAAAAACGCTTTTGGCGTTGTTGATTTTTTGAAATTTTAAGTATTCTTTATTATATTATGTAGTTTTTTTGTTATTTAAGTATGGTTTACAAAAAAGAGATTTAAAAGTTTTTGAAAAAAATAATTTAGTACAACAGATCAGGAAGGTAACCTAACGATACTCACATTAAAGTACTTTGTTTTGTGTTGTTATGAGTTTTCCATTATATTATTATGTATAATAATATAGTTATTGAAAATAGTATATTTTGTGGTGACACGTATTATCAAAAATAACCGACAACGATGAAACACGTTTTGCGTGGTTACACAATTGCGATTATAACACATTTTACACTCAATAAATGGCAAATGACAAATAATGGTTATATCAACCAAATAAGTAAATAATATTATAATTTAACTTATTTATATTATATGAAATTATATCAACAATTCAAACAAAACTCAGGTGTTTTTAAATTAAACATAGGAGATTAAATCACCGAGAGAATATTGCACTTTTCTTTCAAACCACTTTTATTATTTTGAAAGTTATTTATTAAATTAATATATTAATATATATAATAAACAAATTATAAAGTAAATAATTACAAAACAAATGCTATAATATTGTTTTTTTTCTATAATTGTAATATTATACTACTTTTGTTGATTTCAAATAAAAGTGTGTAAACATATGTGTAACATTGTGTATTTTTGAAAAATAACACAATGTTTTTAACAGACAAAGAAGATGAATGGACAACTGAAAATC
The DNA here is from genome assembly GCF_000330505.1 of Entamoeba invadens IP1. Lineage (NCBI taxonomy): Eukaryota > Evosea > Mastigamoebida > Endamoebidae > Entamoeba > Entamoeba invadens. The sequence continues at coordinate 49,467 of NW_004191594.1, forward strand.
AACACACAAATTGACAATTTTTCAAATGTTGTATCATGCGTGTTATTTTATGAGATTTGGACATCACATTTCAACTATATGTCTTACACAAAGCTTCCGAGAAGATTCAAACAATTTGGGTTCAACGGTCATTATTAATTAGACAAATACGATATTTAAACACAGTAAGTATTTTACAAGAACCCTTCCATTAACCTTTGAATATTAAAAAAAACTACTGCTATACTACCAATAGAATAAATCTCATTCATATCGCATGCCATAATTAATTATAGTTAATTTTTAAATTAAATTAATTCCATTAAACTCCACATTATTATTTGACCACCTTTTGTTAAATGTGACAACATTTTTTATAATTCATTTATAAAGGCCTTATTTTTTTATTTAGGCTTTATAATTTTACCATTTGTAATGGTTATATTTTTAAAAAATTCCTTTTTTCCTTTTTTATTATTACGTTCAGGTTCTTCGGTTGCACTTTTTCTTTTTTTATCACAACAAAAGACAAATCCTATATATCAATGGTTGTAAATAAAATTATTATTAATTAATATACAATATAATAACATTTTTTATTATTTCGAAATCATGTCAATACTATATTATACTATAACAAAACCATAAATCTGGTTTCAACCTGTTTGGTTCTTATTTGGAATCTTCTTTTTGCCTTTTTTCGTTAGAAATTTCCTTTTAAATATATGAAAAAGCACTTTTTTCAATCTGGTTGTCTGTTTATATAAAACAAGTCTAATTGTCTTGATTTGCCATCAACAAAACATAAAACGATAGCTAACAATTCTAAAAATAATACAAAGCTAATATAATCTATTATGTATAAAAAAACCAAATTTATTTAATTGTTTTATAATCATTATCTAAGCTACAATTTGAAAAATAAAGTGTCATTTTATGGAAAAGAGAAAAAAGATCCACTTGTTTTTGTTGGTTTTAAAATAAAAGAAAAAGAAAAAACTGCCATTTTCAAATACAAGAAACCTTTTTTTTCTTCAAAAGACTATACGATTGTTCATTTTGTCATTTCTTTATTCAAATGCACAAAATACCCCAAAACTTCCATAAAAACCGATTAAAAATAACAACAAAGTGTTAAAATAAGCAAAACATTTAAAGCGGTGAACAACGAAAAAAACGGAGGGTTTGTTTTTACAATAAATATTTCCTCCGCTTTTACAAACCTTTCTACAATTTGGAACACTATGTAAATTTAAACATTTGAAATGGCAAAATGTATTTCATCGAGTTTTTCCTCTTCTTTAAAGTCTATTTGAGTTTGCAACTCTTTTTTTAAATAACCAAATGGCCACAACAACAGAAGGTAACATCAACATACGTGGTGGCGACTTTCTTACATTCACAAAGGTATACTTTACTTTGAAAGGTACTCAACTCTTACTTTATCATGAAAATACCGTTTGTCAAACATTAATTCTACCTAATCCATTTTAGTTAAACCAATACTAACACAACTCACTTCAAGGATAAGAAGCCGATCTTGACTCTCAACTGCACCTCCGCATCCATCAAAAGAGTTTGTTTTTCATCACAGTCAAACGTCATACATATACTATATATTTATAGTAATATTTTATAATTTATAATATATATATATAGTATATATAACACATATTCTAGCAAAAATAGAAAACCCCTCTCTAGTTTTAAATATAGTACTTTTATTATATCATTATAGTTTGATTTGACTCATTGTGTTAACACGTAGTTGATCTCAACTGCGGTCCTTGCTGTTCCAGACCCATTACTTACTTTTGAAATATACTCCACTGAGTATTATCAAATAAAATGTCAATCCGAAGACCAGTTCATTTCTTTATTCAATCGGCTTAACACCGTAATGACTCCAATTGGGTACTTTGGGAATTCCGTCCTCTTCGCTTCTGAAAAGTCGAAGTGGGTCGTACCACTTCCCTTATACCGTTTTATTCCATATCTTGAGGAGAAGAATTTCTATGTGACGAATAACCTTTTGGATTATTTGATACCAGAGAATGAAGTGTTAAAGTTTTTAAATGTTTTGGAACTTGGCAGTGATATTGATCCTTCCACTATTCCTTTACAACTTTCCTTTGAAATCGTCAGAATTTATTTGGACTCATTAACAGATCCTATTATTAATGTTGACTATTTTTCTATTAAAAAGAGTCTGCAAAGTGATAGTCAGTTGAACAAAGTCGATGCAATTAAGTCCATTTTCGACGAGTTGGACAACAACAGAAAAAGTGTTGTGTATTTTGTTATTCGCCATATGTATAACATTTTCAACAATTCACAACAAAACGGCGTGTCAGCTGAGGAGATCGCGGAATTGTTTGGAAAATCTTTGATTTACAATAACGCAGACTTCGGTTACGAAAACGTCCGTAATAGTTTTGTAAGGCTTGTCTTGGAGGAGTTCGACTATGTTTCCGAAAATGTGTTGGAATTTGGGAAAACCCTGGGTAACCCTCCAAATTATCCTGTCGGAACGGGCGAGAGCAAATGCCACTATTTGGAAGATGTTGAGTTGTCAGTTTCCAAATTTGTGAATAAGTGCGATTGTGGCGGAATGAACGAACAGATAAGGGAAGAAAATCAGAGTAAAAAGAAGGGTCACTACTCACAAACTGTTGCTAATAAACAAAGCTCTGTGTTTAAAAATGGCTCGCAAACAGGGCCCAAGACACCAGTTAGGAAGGTTATGACACCAGACAGATTCAAGAGGAGAAGTGCCATCCCACAAATGATTGGCGAGCTTCACCAAAATAAATTCACTATTGGACAGTGCAGGAAAAATGCTTCAAAGAGCGAGCAAGAGAGGAGTGAAAGTGGCGAGTGTACGACAAGAGATCTAAGTCCAGAATACCAAGAAGAAAAATGTGAAGATTTGGAAAAGGCAAAAAATCCAATTGCAACCCAGTTCAAAGTTGTAGTACACTCGTCAAGAGTGTCGACATTCACGCCACTGTCTGCAAGAACAAGTTCTAAGCTTGTCATCTCACACGAAGAGTGACCACACAATCGTATATGGTTTTCATTTTAATAGTTTTGATTTAGCTTGTTTTTTTTATTTTTAATGAGATTTTTTAAATTGTTTTTTTTTATATTAATAAAAATAATTAAACTTGTTATAATTTGAGAAAAGAAATAAAAGTAATGTGTTATTATCCTTTTTAAAAAAAATTTTATTTGTTATTTTACTGTCAATTGAATAATCGTTTCAAATCAAACCATTTTATTAAAATAATCGACCAACATTTTGTACAACTTTTTTTATGTTTTTTAAAAAGTTGGTCTTTTATGTTTGTTTAGTATCAAACCAAACCTTATTTATCAGAAATAATAAGGACTGTTTTTTTATTATAATTAATATTAATTATTAGATTATTTTATTTATAATTATATAGTTTAGCTCAAACAGTTTGAGTCAAACTATATGACTAAAGTATAACAAGTTAATTATAATAATATAAAACATATATTTTAGTTAATTAATTATAATTAATTATAAGTTCAATCCTTCTATAAAAATAGTAAATAAAAGAGAAGAATTTAAGAGAATACAAACTTAGTGAAAACTACTAAGACCATTAAGTAATTTTATTTAAGTTTTAATACCACTTTAATTAACCGCCTCATTTGAATGAATGGAACTACAAAAAGAACACCATGAAGAGATACATTCTCAACGAAGCCGCTTTTTCGCCACCGGCCGACACTTTCAAAATCAGCCCAAGTGGTCGTTCAATAGCGATCCAACGAGAAGAGGATATTACAGTAGAGGGGTGGCGCGACCGAACTGTTTTAAGTCCATTTACTGACTACGCCTGGTTTTTGTATGACAACACAGAGATGTTAGTTCTTCGACAAAATAATATCATATTTATAGCGGATGAGAAGACCAAACCATCACCTCTCATGAAATTGAGTAGTTTTGATGGCATCAAAATTCACTCATACAAAGATGTATTTGTTGTTGTCGTGATTATAAAGGATGTTGTGGAGCCTTATATCTTTCACAAACTCCGACAAACCCGAAAAAAAGGAATACCGAGGAGCATTTGTGTGACGTTTAATTTCAATTGTTTGCTCGTATTGCGTGAAGGTGGGGAAGTGGTTTGTATTGATTGTCGACAAGAAGGGAAGGAAATAGCGTTTCACGTTGACTTGACAGAAATGGGAATGAAACGGGAAGATCTTGCAAATGTTTTAGGTATCGAAGTGAGTGACAATTTGAATTCGTTTTGGATCATCAAAGAGACTTGTATAACACGTGTGAGTATGGCGAGTGTCCCGTCAGTAAGGGAATATGCATTTGATCAAGAAATGGAAGAGTTATATGAATCGCGCGAAATTAAAGAACCGATTGTAGAAGATGACTTTGATGATGTCGAAGAAGACGAATACGTTGCATATAAAGTCTCACAGTACATTCAAGATTATGTCGATCTGTGTAAATTGTCTTCCACAATTGAAACGTTTGCAGTGAAACATGTCGTTGAAATTGATTGTCGCAATTGTGTCGTCAAAACTCTAGTCGACGATATGTCGCAACTTGTTGATTTGAAATCGATGAGTTCCAATGACCGTTTCATATCCGAGAAAAAGACGAACGTTCTCTATTTGTTTGGCACCGGATTCTGTTGGGGAGTTGTTGAAGACAATTTGACTGTTTTATATTTGAGGAGTGATATTGACATTGCAAAGGCGATATTAGTCTGTGAATTTGACGCGATGTTAAAGGTGTTACAGTCGATGAATAATGTAGAAGTGAATTATACGCTCAAATTGATGTCTGTCATATCACATGGGAAGAGTGAAGATGTGGTTGAATGCTTTTCCAAAGCAAGTCCACATGAGTTGTGGCAAAGTGTTGATATTGTCAACACTTTCATCGAAGGAAACGACTCGTTGAATTACGTTGTTGAAAATGCACTGGAAGCGGGAATGTATATCATCCAAATGTTGTTCAAGAACAACAAAAGTGTCATATTCAACGAGAAGTATCAAGACTTCTGTCGTCGAGTGATCGACATGAAATGTCCGGTATGGAAAAAGTACTTGAAAGAAGGGGAGAAATACGTCGATAAGGATTTGGTTGTTCTCCATCAGTGTGCTATTGACATGGAATCGAGAAACAAGGCAATTGATTATTTGTACACTCACACCGTTGATGAGTCAATTCATTTGGCTTTAAGGAGTGGCATTATCGATTTAATTTTCTTCTATCAAATGCTCGGTCATTCCACATGCAACTCAAGATTGATGAAAAACAGTTTTGAGTGTCTGCTTAAATGTGGTGTTCATTTAGACAACAATCTTTTGCGTTATGGCGATCACGTGAAAATGAGAAGTTCATATGAAAGTGAGGGGTTTGATTTGAACCAGGCGAAACGAGAAAGTATGAGAATTCATAAAGAACTTGAGGACAAACACAATTTGGAAAATCTTGAGAAAGAAAAATCACGAACATTAAAACAAAACGAACTTGAGAAAGTGATTGAACGCAAAAACGAACTTCTTGAGGAATTAAAACTGATGCGAGAAGAAAAAGAGAAAGTCCATCAAACGATCTCATCAAATCCATTTGATGAGAGTGCAGCACCTCTTCAAACTAATATTATTAATAACGAAACTATTGAATATATGAAAGAAAAGGAATTGAAAGACATCGAAGATACAATCTCAAGTTTTCAATATGATATTGGCGAAATCACGAACACCATATGTCCATTTCCTTCACTTGAAATTTTTATCCCCGAAATTGTCGAAGAAAAAAATGCGTTTATTTGTGACCCCCTTGAATTGATTTGCCCGCTTGAAATCACAGACAAAGAAAGTCAAAAAGAAATCTTAGAGGAGAATGGAGCCCTAGAAAAGGATGAAAAGTACTCAGAAATGCATTTCCCAAAACACCAACTTGTGAGCAAGGAAATCACTTATTTCTTCACGCCAGTGACTCACGTCAACTGTTTGCCACTCTATGAGATATATCATGACACCACTAGTCCATGTAATCAATGGATGTTAAATGCAGACGAGTTACTCACACAAGACTTCTCATATGAAGACATCGAGAGGAAAGAGAGCGCATTGACTCAATGTCCTTACAAAGAGATTGTTGAAGATATAAAACTGTTGTATCAAATAAACAACACGTACACTCCAACTCATCGATATGGCGTTTCTACACAACGAATTCAATCCCTGGAATGGCACGAATTTCCTCTTAAGGAATGTTTGATGTTTGGGGACGTTGTATTCCCTCTGTTACACATTAACACGACGAATGAAAGTGACAAGGAAAGGTGTTTAAAAATCGTTGAAAGTGAGACGAAAGCGAACACCATTTTTATCGATGAAATGGTGAAGACTAAGAGTGCAATGAGAATGAACCAATTTAAGTCAAATCATTTCGACAAGAACTCAACGTTTGAAGAGATCGACACGTTTGGGTTCTTTAACAGAGAAAAGCTTAATGCCGACTTCTTCAATGTATTTATTGAAAACAAGAAGCTCACTGTTATCGATTTATTGACGTTTTGTGACCACCACAAAGTGACTCTTCCTCTCTTTTTAAATGAAGCTAAAGCTTCAGACAAGAAGAAAGTCTTAAACAACCAAATGAACGAAATGAAACACGTGGAAACAGCATTTGGACATAGTAAGAAGTACCCGTCTTTACTTGAATTTTGGAGTTCAGTGCCATTGGAGGAGTATTTGAGTGACTTCACAATACTAAAGTCAATGTCTTCAATACAAGTTCTCAAGAAGATTCCCGCAAGGATTTTGTGCGAGATGGTTTTGTTCTGCGAGAACGGCGCAGTGGAACAAGCGGAAGTCCGAAGAGAACAGTTACATGAATTGATCAATGAAGACGTCGACTTGCCTCGTCAAATTGAGAACGTGTTGACTGAGTACTCCCAAGTGTCTGACGTCGAGACGTTATCAACACTCTCAAAAGTTTTGGAGAAGTCGCGATACTTCAGGAAGATCTCTGCGAACTTCCGAGCTATTTCTCTGTTACTCCGATGTGGTGTGCCAAGGAAGAACATGAGCAATGACACTGAAATTCTTCATGAATTGATGAAGGCCAAAGTGCCGTATTTTGACGAGTTTGTGTTGTTCTGTAGTGAAGAAGAGCAATTCCAGACATACATCATTCGCTCTCTCAATCGGCTCGACACAAGCAAATCAACATTAAACGCATACAACATAGTTTTGGAAACTATTAAAGAAACTCTGCAAACCCAACCCACACATACAAAAACAAATCCAATCGGCTTTGAAAAGAACATTAAAGAGAGTTGGGAATGCCATATTAAAAACATGAACTACTTCACAGGGAGTAAACACCATTTGGTCAAACATTACAAAAAGTGCATAGAAAAGGTTGCGTCACATAAAGAGTGTTGTGTCGAGCATATATGCGCTATATGCAAATATTTGGCCGAGGAGATTTACAAGAAGACCAACGAGTTGTCTGACAAATTTGCAATTGAGAAGTACACCAGTCAGAGTTTCAACGAATGTCTCAATATCTTAGGGAAAAAGGGTCTGAGCGAAGTCAAGAATGTACTAAGATTTATGACGAATGGGCAAATGAGTCAAGACATTCTAGCAGCACCTCGAGAAAATAATAAACACGTCCGAATGACAATTGCAGTGGGGAAAGGGGGGTCCAATTT
>NW_004191594.1:57275-59267 GCF_000330505.1 Entamoeba invadens IP1
GTTTTTGTCGCGACCGTTACGTTTCACCGATATGTACTTAAATGACACAGACGTCTACACGTATTTAGTCCCGTAAAGTGATTCAAGGAGAAGTCTCATTCAAACAGATTATACCGAACAACGACTCGAAATTAACTCCAGTCAATGTCATTTTCTTTACTGATGTAATGAATCAAGTCATTTCCGAAACGCCGTTAAACACTCTTTTGTATAACGACAGTGACATCATTGATTGTTTCATGTATGTCAAAGAATTTGAACAAGCAGCGTATTTTCAATATAGTCTTGGTGAACAGTGTTTGGAGTTGACGAGTAAAGAGATCGAAGACAACATGTGTTTTCCCGAAAACGTCTTTGAGAAGTTGTTTGTGATAGTGAAAAGCTTTTCTGGAGCGATGTCGTTGTTCATGACAGTTGGCAATTCGGTCTGGACGAAAAAGTGTTCCCAACATATCTTAGAAGTCATCTTACAAATCATTTTCGATAACGTTCAAATCATCGGACTGGGGAATGACATTTTTATGGTGAGTGGGATGTTGTGTTATTTCAATTCATTTGATGACGCGAACATGTTTGCGTGGGCTTATCACATAGATGAGACGTGTAAATGGGCGAGTGCGTTATATCAGCAATGTGTTGTGATGGGCAATTTACAGTATTTACGAGACTGGGCGGAGTGTTATGATATGGATAAAAAGACGTTAGGATGTCTTGAAGAGATCAAAGGGCGTTCGAAGAAGTTTCTTGAGCGGTGGGAAGTGTTTTATGATTTGGTTGAGTCGTTGTGGCCGTTTGTTGTTTCGATGAGATATGAAGAGAAAGTGATTGTCGAGAAAGTGCGCTCGTCACGACATAAACTGACGTTCAATTTCAATGTGAAGTGATTTATTTAGTTTCTTTCTATTCATCGAAACTATAATAACTATTTAAAAAACGTCTGAAGAATCAAAAGAAATTAAAACAATCAATGAGGATCATTAGTGTTACTCGATGATCTCATTGTTGCGTCACATATTCTTCCTACATCAAATGAACTTGATCGCATTGATACGGACGCCAAATTAGAATCTTTGGAAGTCCTCATCTCAACCTCATCGCCACGAATGGCTTGTTTTCCCGTCTGATCTAATAAGCCGACAGCTTCATGTCTTTCATTATAATCGACAGCAGACTCTAAGTCGTCACGACTTAAAACCAATTGATAAGGAGTGAACCCACGATCAACACGTTCGGGGAACCCTCGATGCTTGCCAAACATCATCACACAACACATAAAGACTTTACAAATGTCTTTAAAATTGGCAGAGACGGAATACGCGCCGTTTTTCATAGGAATTGAATATCCGACCGTGCCATATGCGGAAATGACTTCAAATAAGATCATGAACTCGGTGTAGTCGTTGTCAGCTCGTAACTCGTTTTGTTCGCAACAACAGATTAAGAAGAAGAATGAGTAGAAACAGATCACGTCAAACGCTAATAAGTTCTTTGCTTGGTACATCACACCACTGTCGGGATTATCATTTTCTTTACACCGCATATATGGGTTTGTCTCTCTTAATGTCACTGTAGTTGGATACGATGACAAGTACATGAAGCCTATCATCATCACGAGACATCCCGATGAGATCCTTCCGAAGTCCAATCCTGCGAAGCCTGCTGTTCTTGTCCACGTTGATTGTGTGAATATAGTAACAAATCTATATCCTGGGGGGATATCCTTAAACACTTTAAAGTCCAGTGACATTTCTATAATAGAATTAATAATCAAAATTATAACAAACACTCCACACAGCCATTTCGTAGCTTTCCATGGATAGATATGTGTCGAGCATCGTCGTGGGTATTGTAATATATATTTAATAGTTTTGTGGTGTTTAGTACACTTTAACACGAGATTGAGGAACTTAATGATGAAGAAGAGGACAATAGGATACGCCGTATTCCCCAAAAAGACTAACACGGTAGTTAACAATTGGAGGGCCGGATTCT